>NW_022280030.1:420000-720000 GCF_009193385.2 Nasonia vitripennis | reverse complement strand
TGAATAATATCGTAAAAGCTGCTGTCAAGTCCATGATACGAACCAATAACGCTCGCAAAGCCATTCTTTCTGCATTGAAAGGAGCTCGCGATGCAGTTAAGAAAACTGGTGGTAAGCATAAGGTAATAGTTCCACGCGTTTTAGCCGTACCGTCCAAGGTTGGTGGATTCTTGCCATTCCTCGTGCCTATTTTCGCTGGGTTGAGCGCTGCTGGCGCACTGGCAAGAGGAGCTGCAGGTATCGCGAAAGCGGTCAATGACGCCAAAGTAGCTAAGTTACAGCTGGAAAAAACTTCGAGACATAATAGAAAGATGGAGGAATTGAGTATTAGCAAAGGACTTTATTTCAAACCTCACAAAACGGGAATGGGTCTTCGCATAGCACATGGCAAGACATTGATTAAAAAAAAACGTCACTCAAACTAAGATTAACACGGAGACCGCTCACTGACTCCGACCTCGTAAAGTATGCTAAAATTTTAAAAATACCGCATTTTCGAGGCGTGTTTATGAGAATCGATTTGCCTGTTGACGGTACTCGTTACAACGAACCAGCTGTCGTGAACTTGGATGATGCCAGTGGTCCTGGAAAGCACTGGGTGACATACAGTAAACGAGGAAAATCAGTATTTTATTTTGATAGTTTTGGCAATCTTCAGCCTCCTACAGACTTTATGCTGTACTTGAACGTTAACGGAGTCAAGTACAACCCAGAAAGATATCAAGAATATAATTCATTTAACTATGGCCATCTCTATCTCAAATTTTTGAGCAACAAGCTTCACACTCCTCGTCGAACTATATAAATATGCGAAAAGTCTGAGTTGGCTCATTTTCAATTTAACGATCATGGAGAAGAGAGTCACGTACTCTGACTCTTTCCGGTACTTCATCGATACTCGAAGCTCGGTATTTTCCACCCATCGAATTATCACCGCATAAACAATACGTTCTTGGATTGGTTGAACTTTTAACTTTTAATTCGATACCCAATATCGATAAAGGAAATAATAAATTTTACGTTGGTAAGGAGGAAATCGTCTTACCTACTGGTAGTTACAAGATTCAAGATATCGATAGTTATCTTCGTGAAACTTTGAGTAAAAAGCGGATTTCGATCAGCATAGAACCTAACAACAATAAGCTCCGGAGTATTATAAAGTGCGATCGTAAGATTGATTTTAGACCGCAAGACTCGATTGGTACATTACTCGGCTTCACTCGACGCGTTCTGCAAGAAAATATGAAGCATTCTTTTGACTCGCCAGTTGCTATTCTCAAAGTTAATGCTCTGCGAATCGAATGCAACATCACTAGCAGAGCCTATATAAATGGACAGTTAGCGCATACTATTGACGAATTTTTCCTTGAGACGCACTCAAGGACGCCATCAACATTTTCGTCATTGGTGATTTAAATAAGAAGTGGCTCGAACGTTTCAACTTTAAAGTTACCGACATCACTGATTTCGGCTATCCATGTATTGATAATCCAAAATTAGTCACCATATGCACGAATCATAATGGAGCACACAAAGCCAACTGTGTACAACAGAACGTCAAACTCATGAGACAGTATTACTTGGATCACGTGTTAATGGAGTGCGCTGACATCTCGTCCGATGAAGCATAAATACTCGCGTAATCGCTCATTTGAGTCATTTGATCGAGATGTGTTCAAACCGAAGCAGCTCCGGTTACACAAGCCTCCCAAATGACAACGATAAAACAAAAAAAGATTCTTCGTCATCCTCATCCACTAAATGGAAAGAGTATACGCAAAAATATTCAATGAATACAAACTCTGTACCTCAAAAAAATGCTGGGCTGGCAACCGAAAGGTTCCCAGTTCGAATCCCCGCACACCCGAAATTTTTTTCCTACTTCGCAGTGAATTAGGAAGGAAAAGAATTTTAACGCAAGTGAAGTAGAATCAACTTGAATTAGTATCATCCTGCCGCAGTATCATCTTTGTTTATCTACTGACGACATTAAAGATCTCATTAAAAAAGCTTATATTGCAAAATTTTTTTAATTCTATGTTTTGGTATTGTATCTTTGTTTTAAATTTTACCTTTCATTATAAGTCAATGGGCAATATTCGTGTTTTAAATCTTTATTATTCACTATTACAATACATATTTTAACCAAGCGACGTTAGGAGCGAGGTGAATCACGCTTGTATTATATTAAGAGGCTAACTGTGTGCCGCGTGCCGTGTGCCATGTGCCTAAATAAGTTAACGTAAGTCCCCATAAGTTTAGGACTTATAAATTTTGGGCCTTAACATTTTTGGACCTTATAAATTTTTGGTTATCGAGTTATTGGGTCTTATAAATTTTGTTCTTTAAATATCGTTGCCTTAAAATGTTGGATCCTACCAATAGTGGAATTTGTAATTTGAAAATTACAAATTCAAACTCTTTTTCTTAAACGAGTTTTTTCAAGACATTATTTTAATTTAAGAAATCTAACGTTCCGCCCCACAGCTATTATTTGGACTCACAATTTTAATCACGAATTATAAAATTTCTTGATGAGCAACATTTTTAGTATATAGACTTTTGGATTTAATATTTTCATAATTATAAATTGTTAAATTCTCTTGGATCCTAATCCTTGATTTTTTCAACTACCCTTGATATAAATATACTCCAACATAATTTAAAGTTTGACCGTGCTACTTTTTTATTGTTATCGCGTATCCTAATCTTAATAGAAATTGTCGTCTTTTCTTTTTGAATGGTATTTCGTCTTTAGAGGAAGTGAGATCAACACGGGGAATAAAAATAATATTTCCTGCTTTACAAACACTAATTATTTTAGCACAAAAACAAAAATCCATTAGTTTCCGCACAATTAATCGAGTACTGTTACAAAGACGATTATTCAAATTAATCAAACCAAAAAGAATTACAACAGTGGCTAATTTTAATTGCAGATTATGAACCAGTAAGATATTTGGCGTCAGAGAATTTAAAAATTCTACTGGAAATAATTCATCCAAATTATTGTTACTTCAGTTTGTACATCAACCAATACCAATATACTTTTTTTACATCGCTTTTAATTTTTAATAATATTTCATTGTTAATATTAGATACATCTACTCTTTTTGGAGCTAGAAAAACTTTTTTATGAATCTTCTCATTTTTGACACTTAAATTTTCTCCAAATATTTCTGTAATTATATCGTAGCTATATGTCAATGACTTGCAATAACAATAAATAGATTTTGAGGTCAAACATTAAAAACTGTTGAAGTATATCTACCATCTCCGTTTTTCAGCCATGGTCAATTAGATGTAACCCTATCAAGGGTAAAATCGAAATCAATTTATAAAAACCGCTGCCAATGCTTCGGCACGTAGCTTCCTTCAACATTATGTATTGCCTTAATATCAAAATTATTTTACTTCATATATATTTCTATAAAGTTTTTGTACTTTTTCGTTTGATAGATAAAATTATTTCTAATAAATTGCATAAACATAATCTATTATAATTCTCTCTCTTTCTTTCGCATAGCTATAATTGTTAAACTGATCTCCAAGAGTCATCACCCTCTCTTTTTAACCTGACACTCTATTTACTATCTTATATATTTATAAACAGGGTGTTAGTTTTATTAGTTGATATATTATCTCTGCCATTATGTTTGATTTTCTTACACACTTTAATAAAATATATTTTACGTAATCTTTGTAATAATTACATTTTGAAGATATCGTTTTTCTAAACTTCTTCAACATTTTTCTATTAACTAAAATGAAATTATTTTCAATTTTCTTTTACATTTTCTTAAAACAATGTTTTATATCTCATCATTTAATGAGATTTACATATAAAAGTGTTAAAATGAATGATATAAAACTTTGTTTAAAGTGGTATCCCCAATCGCATAATATTTTCTAAATTAATTAACCAATACTGTGGAAAAATGATACTTTCCACCCGATTTACACGAAGAGCATTAAATTTTAACAATTGCCGCGAAGAATATGAGATTTCACATTTTCGCCACGAAAACTAACGAATTTCACGTTTTTGCTACGAAGTCTAACAAATTTCAGATTCTGATAAAATCTATGAACATCAAAGTATATACAATAAAATCGAAAAAGGGTTCAAATGAATAGTAAAATAGTGATCGAAAAATCGCCATGAAAAAACACACATGCGTAACTAAAAATCTTGTTTTTAACGAATTGGTAAAACAGAAAAACAGAAAAAAATGAGCCTAGGTATAGATTAAAATCCATTCAATAGAAGCTGAGATCGAAGCGATGCAGTTTTCAGTTATATAGAATATACAGGGTGAGAAACAAAATATTGTAGCTTAATATGTTTGAAACTAACTGGTTTCATAAACAACCCAAGGAAAGGCATCAAGGTGCTATATAATGCTAACTTAATCCAAAATTTCAAATGGATTATTATTACTTTTTTACTCCAGTTATCGCGTTACGTAGAAAAAAGACTTTTTTCAGTTTTTGATGTTTTTCTCCGGATCTGCTCCATAAAATGACTTAAAATTAAAGTCATATATAGTTATAATTACCTTCAATAATCATATAATTTTTTAGAAAGATTCGACATTTACTTTTCGAGTTATAACGGTTTCAAAAAATTGCACTTTATGGTGTATAATAAATGAACGACGAACGATAATATGAATTCTCCGCGGTAAAAAGATAGGTATTTTTATTCTCTTTCATGTGCATATTAAGCAATTTACTTTTATAAACTTTTTCAATAACTTTATTGGAAAAAACTGGATTCTCAAAACTAAAAAATCGCTATATAAAAAAACGCGCCTACAAAATGTAAAACGGAAACTATTGGAATCTACAAAAAACGCAAAGCGGAGTCATAGATATTTCATTCCAAATAAGAACTTTTGTTTTTTGACTAACTCCATACTCAGATTGTAGTGTAATATTACAACATGTTTTTTTCAGTTAAAACTGAAATATTTAATTGCTTAAAATCTTCTACACTATATTAAAATTTTATATTTGGTCAATTTTGTAAAAACCCTCCAAAACCCGTAAAAAGAAAAAAATTTAAGTTCAAACATTTTTACCGTAACATACACCTAAGTTACCGAAAAAAAAATCAAATGTATCAAATTTTAATTAGTTTTTAGCAGTGAAAGAACTTAAAAAATGTCCGTCCGTATGTCCAGATTTTTATTTGCATTTATTCCAAAAAACATAATGTATTTTATAAACAAAAAACTATTGATTGGTATAGACAGGTACATATGATAAAAATATACATTCCTAACTAAAAACATTTTCAAAATTTGGTCCAGGTAGATTGGAAGCTGTGAAAACAATTTAAAAAAAAATTATATTTAGTCTATTTTGTAGAAACCCTCTAAAACTCGTAAAAACGTAAAACTCGTAAAACTCGAGTAAGAGCGAATTTCTACACGCGGCCCCGCAACTCTAATAATAACTAACCTAATTTAATCGCTAACTTACTTACTAACGGTAGCTCGGTAACACACAGTAATCGGTAGCTGATAGGAATAGCGGGGGTAAGGAAACGATAGCGGGGAGGTACAATACGAGAGGAGAGCGATAGCGTGGAAATATGCACATTACATGGGTAACGATAGCGAGGAATTGTGCGAGAGCGAGATCGTGAAAAAGACAAACGGTAGCTTGAGCGGAGGGTAACGGTAACGTGAAAGGAACGATAGCGAGGAAAAACGAGAGCTTACAAAATTCGCAAAAGGCGACGAGACCTCACGGAACTCGGCTCGCCGCCCTTGCCACGACCGTCAAAATGCATTGCGTCGCACTAACCGTGTCGCGACGCGTTCATCCGAGGCACAGCCGCACTAATTTATTCGCACGCTAAGTACACTTTTACTTACTTGCTACGATAGCGAGAGCGAAGGCGAGCTGCAATGGCGCACGGGTACAGGTGTCACGAGACAATGGAAAACCTCGGTGAGCAGCGCAGACGTCCTATCGGTAGCAGCGTTGCGGAGCGAAAGAGGCCGAGCTCTCGCGACGCGGCAACACGTGGCCGCGGGGCCAGCGCTGCGTGTGCTCCCCACACGAACTACTCCCCCTTCTGCGCGCCTACTCGCGGCTCGACCTGCCACGTCGCCTCTCTATTGCGCGGCGCAAATTTTCCACTTGTAACGTGCAGTCGAACTGCCACGTTACAGAATATATATATACATATTATGCCATATATATTATAATATATATTATGACATGGATGAATAAAGATTATTTTATAATTGGCCCAGATGAAAGGGATGCTGCAATTAAATATTTGTGCAGATATGCTGTTTTTTTTAAAGCCATCTATTTGTGAATATGAGATGACGAATGCTTTATGTATTCGTGCATATTATAAGATGTAATCAGTAAATTTGGTCCAAATAAAAGGGATGTTGCGATTAAATATTTGTGAAGATATAATTTTTTTTTTTCGTGAAGTTATTTATTTGTGAATATGAAATGATGATTTATGTATTCATGCATATCACAAAATGTTATCTGCAAATTCGATTTACATAAAAGGGATGCTACAAATAATTACTTGTGCAGATATAATCGTTTTTTTAATTCTATGTCTTTGAATATGAAATGACGCACATTTATCTCAGATGAAATCCGCGGTTTTGATCGTGAAAAAAGGAAGCTGGTATCTAGGTGTACGAAATGGCCGATGACGTGTTTTAGGTGGTGCGCTCCATAATTTTTCATGTCTAGGTAAATACATCATTCGAGGGCGGTGTCTCGGTGTACAGGGTGGCCGATGACGAGGTCTAGGCAGTGATAAAAATGTTACAATAAAACCATGGTCAAAAGGTGCAAAAGATGCTTATATTTTATTTTTATTTTTAGGAAAAATATAAAATATCTAAAAAAATTTACTAAAAGGGACTAAAATTTCAAAAAAGTAAGTTTTAAAAAAGTAAAAGGTTAGGCGAGTTTGATATATTCCGCAACGAAATAACAGATAAAAAAGAACTGAGATTAACCAACCAAAGTCCAGTTTATTATATTCAATTATAATGAAGTAACAAATTTTTTTTGGTCAATAAAAGGCTTACTTAACTTAAGTTAAGTTATATACTGATCAATTAGAAAAACTCTCAAGTTACTTACTACGTAACTTTCCATGACCGTTTCATTTTGTTTATTGGTGAACAGCTAAGTTTTCTCTTTACGTATTAGAACGTCATAAAAACACCATAAGTACAATGAAACGGTCATGGCAAGTTACATAGTAAGTATCTTAAAAGTTGTTCCTAATTGATCAGTATATAATTTAACTTTAAGTTAAGTAAGCCCTTTATTGAGAAAAAATTTGTTTTGCTTCATTATGATTAAATATAATAAACTTGACTGGTTGATTGATCTCAGTTCTTTTTTATCTGTTATTTCGTTGCAGAATATATCAAACTAGCGTAACCTTTTTACTTTTTTGAAAGATTATTTTCTTTTTTATGTTATTTAAGACGTATTTTTAAAAAAGTTAAGAAAAATTTGTAGAAATCCGAAGATAGCTGTTTTGATTGGTAACAAACTGTTTTGAACTATGAAAAAACTCTTGTCTTCACTTATTAATCGTTATTGTCTGTTGTATTCATTATTTTATTTATTTTCTAATTTGTAAAATTTTACACCTGAAAAAAAAATCTAACTAAAGTATCTAGCAAACTTAATAAAAACAGACATTTTTCTGCTATCATCTGCAGTTCATAATGTTCTTTTATTCAATTGTTTTCATTTTTCTTTATTGTTAGGGATTGAAGATATCGTTATCATTTGATATAAAAGTAAATATCGTATTATGTATTATATTTTAGTACAGAATATAAATGTTATGATTGTTATAATCTCACAATTTACATTATTTTATAAATGTAAATAAAAAAATGTTTAATTAATATTATTTTTTGTTAGATTTTGTTAATATAACTAATACTATCATTAAATAATTACGAAGAGTTTAAAAACATTTTTTAATATTCAAAATTTGTAACGAGTTGAGCACCACAGCCAACTCGTAGCGGTATGAGTACCGCTGTGCCGTGACGAAATCGCGTAGAGTCGCGTGCGCGATAATAAACACGTGCGAATTCGGCAATAGGCGCGAAAGAGATAGAGAGGGCGAGCGCGCGGGTTAATCCTTCAGGAGGGCGCTCAGATAGCTCTCGGCCTTTGATAAAAATACACGCGACTTCGCTAAGTTTTCCAAGGTCTCGCGGTATTCTTAGTGCTGTGCTGTGTCCAGCGACTTCGAGAGGATTTTTGCGTGTGTGAGTGTGACGCGGAGCCCGGTGACCCCAGCCTGAGCATAGCGGTCCAGGGTGGTTACGGAGTCTTGCGGCCTGTCCAGGACTACGAGCGTCTTCGACGAAAGAGAGAAGGTTTGTGTGGCGCGCAGTGCATGAGAGAGAGAGAGTGCCTGGTGAGTGGATATCACCCATGCGAGGGTGATCCGGCGCGCGCGACCTTCACATCGATACACGCGTGCGAGCGCGAATGTTCTAGCGTCGCGGCGAGTCGCAAGGTTGTTGGCGACTCGCGTATTATAATTTATCATTGTAACTTCACGTTTATTTCGCGACTGACAAATATAATCCTAGTCTTTTTATTTAACGTGAGTCGTCGTCATTTCTGAACCTCGTTTGCTTATTTCCGATCCTTGTTCCTTCCTGCGAATACCGCCGCCTCGCGGGCGGAGAGGAATCCTCCGCCGCATCGAGGGAACGCGATCCAGTCGTTCTACGAGTTAGTTGTTGATCGAATTCACACCCCGTTATAAATTTATTTCTTTTTTATTCTATAATTTCAAAGCCGGTCCTGTGTACTAGTAGCTATAACTACTTTTATAGAATGTTGGCTGTATTGAATATATTTATTTATACTAGACGGTAATTAATTCTTATGCAACGTTTTTGAAGTCGTGATTTTGATTGGTTAGAATTCATCAATCTGGTAATCTGATTAGAGCATTTCAAAAACGTTCCACAAGAATTAACTACTATCGAGTGTACATCTAATATTTAACAGTTTATTTAATAATGACACGTCAAATAATTAAGGGGATGTCGGCGCTAAAGCTTCGAAAATGCACCACGGAGTTGTGACGAGATTAGCTCGTCATCGCTGTGCACAGAATCCTCCCCTCGCTCTCGTTACTGGAGTCGCCCCAATGGCAGTAATTGCTAATATTTTGGGTGATTGTAGTAGTAACGAGAGGAGAGAGGAGTCGTGGCCAGCAGCTTCATCGCACGTCAGTCACCGGAGCAGACGACGCAATCGCACACCCGGCTGGCAGAGCGGCAACTCCCGGATCCGAGCAGCGCTGCTTTGACTCCCGCCAACGGAAGCAAGCGCGCCGAGACCACGAGGCAGCAGCGCTGGAGAGTCGGCAGTGCGGAGAGGGTGAAACCGCACGGCCAACAGCACGACGAGTCAACAGATGCGCGTGCGCGCCGAGTGTATAGCGATACGTATGCCGAGGCCCGACTGTTTTGGAGTGGAGGGAGAAGACCCGATTGGCAACCGGTGGAGGCGCGCCTGCTAACATCTGAGATAGATGTGTAGAGGGCATAAGCCCAGTTCATACTGGCGCCGTTGTACGCGGCTCAGAGCCAGAAATATGATGAAAACAAGGGCGTGAGAGAGTGAGAGAATGAGTCGCGGTTCGAATCGCGCGCGTATTGACTTCTGTATCGACGCCTGTTTAGTCGCCTGCGTGCGAGAAATATCGATTATCGACAGGCTCGATGAGGTCCTTGTGGCGCAGAGACCCGCGACGCGAGATTGTAGTTCCGGACGGCAACGAGCACGAAACCTGGAGTAGATCCCCCCGGTTTTGATTAACTGCACGAGAGAGTTCTTCGCGAGTTCGCTTTTCTTAGAGGACGAGACATCATCAAGAGGAGAGGAAGTAACAGTTGTGGTGCGGAAATTGGTAGCCAGGTTAGTAAGACTCATGGTGTCGAGAACTCGTAGGGAAGCTAGTGGCCGCCGGGAACGAGCATTCATTGATGCCACGTGGCGCGAGAGAATTTCGAAGTACGCGGCGCGACGAGAATTGTGTGAGTGAGAGTGAGTTTGAAAGTCGGAATTAACGCATTCTATTAGAAGTTGAGTTGTATAATTTGTGGTCAGCCAAAGAGTAAATAAAAATTCTTTCTTACTTTAGTACTTAAATATCGAGCAAAGTGTTGTTTAGTCCCTAATCACCCGCTATTTCGCATAGTCGTAAGACCGAGAGTATCACCCGAAATACTTTGTGTTCGTCATCGGAACCTCCTCGCGAGGGAAAGAGTTTCACAGCCGCGGTAGAAGGCGAGAGTATTGTGTCGCGGGTAAAGTGTAGTTCGGCCTGGCGCCCTGTTATTAATAAATTCGGCCGGATTATTCTTTTATTGTCAACGTTGGTGTTCGGGAGTTGTTCGCTGGGCCCTCCATCCCAGTGAGCATCCGCCACGTTACAGAGTATTTTATATTTTTATATATCTGGAAAAACAGAAAGTCCGATCGAATTTTTCTTTCGGTAGAACGATTCATTCAACTTAACACTACGGTGCTACAGACTCGGTTTTTCATTTGCAAGTTTTATGTGATGCAATTAATTTGTTAATCGCGAGCGTTTTTTGACAGTAACTAAAAATTATTCTAAAATATAAACTACAACTTACAGTTTTTCTGTTTGGACGGCTTTGTCTAACTTAATGCAATTTACATCTATAACAGAACTATTGACACTATTTATGGTAACATTACAGTTATTAAAATAATAATGATTGTATCAGGTGACTTCTGACAAACACTAGTTATTAAAATAATAATGATTGTATCATGTGACTTCTGACAAACACTAGTTATTAAAATAATAATGATTGTATCAGGTGACTTCTGACAAACACTATTTGTTGTCAAACATGGAAATCGAACACAAACTTTTGAAAATTGTGTGAAAAATAGTCATTTATGGAGTAAATTCCAAATAATGACTTAAAAAGATAAAATGAGAGTTAGTAATTGTGACAGAGTTTAAACAATTGCCATTAA
Source organism: Nasonia vitripennis (assembly GCF_009193385.2). Taxonomy (NCBI): domain Eukaryota; kingdom Metazoa; phylum Arthropoda; class Insecta; order Hymenoptera; family Pteromalidae; genus Nasonia; species Nasonia vitripennis. Next base: position 708,936 of record NW_022280030.1, on the reverse strand, counting down.
TAGCCATTAATAAATTAGAGATGAAAAATATTCCAACAAATTTGAAATGGAGAATGATATAATTATGGAAATTTATGGAAGTTGCTTTGATAATAATAATGCCAATAAATTTTGCGAAAAAGTAATTTTAGCGCCAAAAAACAATGATGTACTAAAAACTAATAAAAACATTTTAGGATGCAAGGCGATGTAAATGGCCTACCGCCTCATGAGTTACGTTTAAAAGTAGGTGCTGTAATTATTTTGCTGAGAAATTTAAATTCAAATGGTTAGCTTTGTAATGGTACTCGATTAATAGCAAAGAAAATGATGCAATTCTGTATACAGGCAGAAACAGTTAGCGGTAAATAATTGAATGAAGTTGTTTTAATATCACGGATTGATTGACTTTTTCAAAAGAAGAAATTGCTTTTGTCATGACAAGACGACAGTTTTCAGTACGATTAGGATATGTCATGATGATCAACAAATCATAAGGCCAAACATTTAACAAAGTTGGTGTCAATTTACCAAATCCAGTTTTCAATCATGGTCAATTAAATATAGCATTATTCAGGGTAATATTAAAATAAAACCGCTGCCAATTCTTTGGCTCGTAGCTTTCTCCAACACAGTTTATAATTCCAATATATACAATATAGTTCAAATATACAGTATATTAATGATTTTTAAAATACTTTCAATCTTAATTATTTTACTGGAGGAGCACCCGTCACAATATCAAAAATAGTAATTTTCAGTTATACAGGGTATACAGGGTGAAAAACAAAGAATTTGAATCCTGATATCGTTTAAACTAAACGGTTGTATATGCTGCAAAAAGAACCAAGCCAAGGTGATCGAAAGATAGATATTTTCCCAAAATTTCAACTTAATTAAAGCCTTTTTACTCCTGTAATGGTAAGACATAAAAAACTCATATTTTTCAGTTTTCGATTTTTAGCTCGAAAACTAGTCATCAAAATAATTTAAAATTTTTACAGCGAATAGATATTATCCTTTTTTATTGTCATACATTTTTCAAAACGTTTAATGATTTAGGTTTAAAGATATTTAATTTTTTTTTAAATCACCTTTTTTATCATAAAAATTGAACGGAACGATCAATCTGGAAAAGCTTGCAGGAAAAAGAAGGCAATTTTATGCCCTTTTAGATACACTAATGTTGAATATATTGTAAAGATCATATTATCAAAAAAAGGCTATAATATGGTCATAAAATAGACGGAAACATGGACAAAATTTTCCCGAATTCAGAATCAAAAAACATATGCATGCCAAATTTTATTAAGATCGATCGCTTGGTTCCAGAATTATGACGGTATACGTACATTTAAAATGTATAGCTAATGACTGTGATTGACTCGAGGAGTTTATCCTTGTAATATTGTAATTTAATATGTAACATTTACAAAAATTGATTTGAAGAGGTTAGGAACCAAACCAACGAAAGGTCGTCAATGAAATATCTATTTGTTAGAGTTTTTTATTTACAAGGGTTGACTCTCTCACTTTTGTTTTCCTTATATTTTTTGTTAACATAGAGAGCAAAAAACATAATTTTTCAGCAAATATGTGTGTAAAGTTATTATGTGATTGGTTTGTATGGTGTCATTATAAAACTTTAATCCATATCGCTATTATAAATTTGTCAAATTTTATCATCGTTTATCCCGTGGCCCATATCCTTTAAGATTGATTACTTTGTCAATCGACAAACTTGTCATTTCATCGAGAGATTTAAACTAGATATTGAATTTTTAGGATAAGATTGCGAGTAAATCATGGAGTAAAACAAGTCGAACATTGAAAACCAAGAAAAAATGAAAAAATGAAGGGTTATAAATGATTGCGCTGAAAGAGCTGTGCATCTCTGTCAGGAATACATAAATATATTAACAAAAGATGAACAACAAAAGCAATACCTAATTCAATGCGTCGATGAATGTAACAAAGAAATGTCTGATGTAACAAAAATAAATTTGGTCAAAAAACTAAAACAATCATAGACTTTCATTGGACTGTAATTACTAGTATCGTTATATTTTTTATCTACAAAAAACATTAAATAAAGAATCAAACAATCATTATAAGTTTTTGAGAGATCAAAGTAAATTTTAAGAATATTTGTGCTAATAATTTTTTTGACATTGGTTGTATATTAAAAAAATTATGAAATTAATTTTAACAATAAGTACTTGAGTAATAACGATACCAATAACGATAGCTGACATCAAAACCTTTAGTCTAGTTTTTTTGGAAAAGTCGACAGGACCCCAGAAACCAATATAAGAGCTTAACAAAGTTGTATATCATAGAAGTCTTCATGCACCCATTCACAGATTTGATACTTCGATTTTTTAGCCAATTTCAAACGGCAATATCTTCGGTTCTAGAGGGGCTAGAGAGTCCTCCAAAAAATCAAATTAAAGGTTTTGAAGTCTACTTTTACAATATATTATTCTGCTAACTTAATTTAGATCCAAGTATGGTTAAAAATGCAAAAACGTGAGCAAATCCTGCTTTTATTGGTATTTTGGCAGATTTTGGAAGCTATATTTGGCTCAAATTTTATTTTTCAGGCTCTAAAAAATTACTGATCCTACTTTATACATTATGGAGACATATGGAATGATTATTGTACACATATAATATTTTTAGAGGGATGGAAAAAATGTTTACAATGGAAAAACACGTATAAATGCGGAAAAACAGTTTTTTGAAGATGGGCAAGCTATAGCCTCTTATTTGTTTGTGAACATGAAATGGCGAATGCTGTATGTAACTTTGTCTGGCAATTATAGTTCCATTTTTTCAACATGATGTTTTTGTTATATTTAATAGAAATAACAAAAACATTTTATTAGAAATAACAAAAACATATTGTTCACTTAAGCCAATAAAGGTAATGTGACCGTTGCGATGCAAAGATCCGATTACATCGGAAAAATGGAACTACAATTGTCAAAGATACATATACTAAAATAGCGAAAAATCTGTTATCAAAAATCCAAAATAAAGTAGAAAAATTAATGAAAAATTGGAAAAATGCAGTAAAATTAAATTCACACAAACAGTCACCACTTTACCAAAATGTTATGGACTACCTAAAATTCACAAGAAAGATATCTCTTTACGACCTATTATCTCAACAATAGGCTCACCTACTTATTTTTTATTGAAAAGCCTTCTTAGAATATTACAAAATAGCATTGAAAAACCTGACTCATGCCTCGAAAATAGCTATGATTTTATAGAAAAAATAAAAAACATTGTAGTCCCACCGAACCATTGCTTAATCAGCCTCGATATATAATCACTTTATACAAACATTGACAAAACATTAGTTAAAAAGAGCATCGAGAAAAAAATACACAAATTGTACAGAAATCCGAAATACCTTTAGTGAAATCTTGTTAGCATGTGAATTACTTATGGAGAATAAGTTTTTTCAGTTCAATGGTAAATTCTACAAACAACTGTTCGGCACACCAATGGGTTCTCCGATTTCGGGTTTCTTAGCTGACATAGTCATGGATGATCTCGAAACGGATTGGCTATCTAACTATCTTTTAAACCAATATTCTTTTACCGATATGTCGATGACATTATTACATGCGTGCCAAATGACAAAGTTGACGAAATTTTAAATACATTCAATTCTTATAACAATAGATTACAATTTACTCACAAAACTAAGATCGATAACTCCATAAGTTTTTTAGATGTTCTATTGATTAAAGACACATAAAATTAATAATCGATTGGTACACTAAACCGACATTTTCTGGCAGATTTTTAAATTACACATCATAACATCCCATGTCTAAAACAATCGCCATGGTGTACAATCTTGTTGATAGAGCGATAAAACTATCTAACAAGAAATTTCACAATAAAAATATTCATAACATCAAAAAATTACTGCACGAAAATAGTTATCCACCAGCCTTCGTTAATAAATATATACGCAAAAGAATGTCTAAGATTACATCAAACACACTTTTGAGGCAACAGATCAGCAGTAATGAAAAACGTAACATTGTAAGCCTACCATATATTCACGGTTTTTACGAACAGACTAGCCATGCATTCAAGGCTCTTAACATTGAAACTGTGACAAAAATAAATAGACAGATGGAAAATATTATTATAAAAGGCAAAGACAAGAAAGAAAAAAAACTTAAAAACAACGTTTTCTATAAACTTGAATGCAATGACTGTTCTGTAGGCCAAACAAAAAGGAATGCGTGTATACGTATAAAATAACATAAAAAAATCGAATAATATTGTAATTTCCGATCACATCAACAATTTAAATCATACTTTCAATTTCGAAAATTAACACATTAAAGACAGAGGAATCAATATAAACAAAAGACTAATTTCCGAAATGCCACATATACACTTACAAGAAAACGGAATGAATAAGAAGGACAATACACAAAGTTTAAATACAGTATACACACACCTTATACACCAGCTGAAAAGAAAACAAACATGAGTCATGCTCTGACGTCAATAGCGGAAGAAATTGTCAACACGGCCGCTCGACTCTCTTCTCACTGCTCCGCGCTATATAAACCCGACGAAAATCTCGACTCGCGCGAATTAGAATCAAACAGCATAGAGAGACACACTGTTCACCTACGTTCCTCCCGCTGCGCGGCGGGGAAGCGCCTTCTCGAAAATTTTATACCGAGTAATTCTCCATAATTGTAAGTAGTTTCTCTTGTCACACTGTACATAAATTATATATAAACAATTTTTAAATAAATACAACTTTTCACATCAGTCTCCTGATGAGGGCGGCATTGTCCGTCGAAACGTTGAGAAAAGAAGAGGAAATGTCATAGAAAAAATGTGTTCTTCTCACCACACCACCTGCCTCGGGAAGACCGATACAGCCAAATCAATATTTATTAAATTTAACAGAATTATTGTTAGATTTGGAATTTGATAAAAAATTTTTTATTGAAGGTTTTGGTGATGAAAAGCGGCTGCAAGATGAGATGCCCTGTTGTTTAAAAATAGCTGCCAAACAAATGCGATACAAATTTGGATATTTGTTGCAACAATTAAATTTTGAAGCGACTGTAAGAATCAATGCGCTGTATATCTTTACATCGTCTGAGACAGGGTCTGTTATTTATGCGAAACTTTAAGAGAACTGCACTACCTACTATTTCTTTAAAATTAAGCGCATGTGTGTGTGTTATCTTTAATATATATATATATATATATATATATATATATATATATATATATATATATGTATTAATGTCGAAGTTTGAGACCATGAATCTTGATATACACCAAAGTTTGAGTACATTTGCTAACTTTGGGGCCGGTCCCCAAACTTTTATACATCTAAGCCTAAATATGGGGACCGGCCCCAAAGTTTTATATATAATAGTACATATTTGGAGACAAATTCAATTGTGTATGCTAAAGTTTGAGGACTTTAGCAAATTTTGAGGACGGTCCTCAAAGTTTTATGTATCTAATCAGCAGTTTGAGGACGTAATAAGAATTATACACCCAATTTTAGGTACATGAGGGCGTACAACTACTACAAATATTATATAAGCTTAAAAAATAAACATTTTGTTAAGTTACAAATTAAGAAACTAAGCGTCAAGTACAAAAATCTCTAATGCATCGTATAGTTCTTGATCTAGAAACTCCCAATTAAAATATGAAAAAGGCATATAGCCACAACCCTCTGACTTAGCGTCCTAAATATTCAGTATACTCCAAAGGTAACGTGCTTAGAATCAAGCAAAATAGATCCTGAGATTGAAAACAAGTTTATATGTTCAACTCAGACAAGAGCGTTAGACTTTTGATAAAAAACTAAAATATAAAAAAATTTTGAGCTAATTGGTGCATGATGTATAGTGTTAATTATATTCGTAGAACTTCGCTCAATTGACTGCTCAAAAAAGTTTAAAAACATGAGAAAACTAAAAACATTGATTAAGATTATCAGCTAAAATAAACAACAAGGAAAATCTCATTTGATTTTCGTACTAAATATATTTTTATACACTTTGATAAAGGCATCAGCACAACTCTCGAACTTAGCGTCTGAAATGGTATCCAAAATTTAAAACTCCTGATAGATTAAATGAATTAAACAAGTAGAAACGTTTGAATAAAGATAAATCTGTGACTGAAATAATAGCAATTTACTTATTAAGCAGCTTTTAAGATAATAAATGCAAGCTATACATCCTTAATGTAAGCATAGATCTTGGGTTTGATAATCGTTCCAAAATAACCTAATATTAATGGCTGGAATCAATATCGTAGATATACAGGTGCGTAAATTTGCGTTGTCAATCAAATCCAGCTGAGACAATAATCAAATTAAGAACATAAATATCTACTTAAAGTTTATCAATATCTACAAATTGAAACTCCTAGAAGATTAAATGAATTAAACTTTGAGAGAAGCATCACTACAACCCATTAAATATGCGTCCCCAAAATCCGGTATACATATATAGTTTTGAACTCATAATGAGGTGTACATAGACAAAGATGTTCCTGATCTTAGGTACGCATAAAAACGTTCAACTGAGACAAAACCACTGACTGAATTGATAGCAATTTAATTACTAAAAAGCTGCTAGGTTGATAAGTGCAAGCTATACAACCATAATAGAACTTGAGTTAAATAATCGTATCGAAATAACTTTAGAGTAATGGCTAGAAACAATGTCGTAGATATGCTTGGAGCGAAATCATGCGTAGTGTATCAAATTCAGCAGCAAAAATAATCAAAATAAGGACATCAAAATCTAGTTAAGCATAAATAGTACCAACTATTAAAAATACCTAGAAAAATAAATGAATTAAACTTTGAGAGAAGTATCGCCACAACCCTGTAACTAAGCGTCCTCAAAATTCGGTATACATATATAGCTTTAAACTTATAATGAGGTGTACATAGACAAAAATGTTCCTAAAATTAGGTACGCGTGAAATAGTTTTTCTAAGAATGAACCGCTGACTAAAATAATAACAATTTACTTATTAAACAGCTTATTTAAGGTAATAAGTGAAAGCTATGCATCCTTAATAAAGGCATAGATCTTGGGTTTCATAATCGTTCCAAAATAACGTAATATTAATGGCTGGAAACCATATCGTAGATATTCAGGTGCGTAAATTTGCGTTGTCAATCAAATCCAGCAGAAGAAATAACGAAATTAAGAACATGAAAATCTAATTAAACATGAATGGTATCCACGATTTAAAACTTCTACAAGAATAAATAAATTAAACTTTCACAGTAAAGGCTAGAATCAATATCGTAGATATGCAGGTGCAAAAACCTGCGTAATTAATTGAATCTAGCAGCGGAAAAAAAAGAACATAAATGTCTACTCAAAGTTTATCAGTATCTACAAATTAAAACTCCTACACTGAAAAAAGATTCGTGCAGCAGCTTCCTTAGGAGCTGCTACATTTAGTGTTTGAGTTGCTGTTACTCGATCATCGAGGAGCTGCCCCTCGATAAAGGAGAGCTGCTACTCAATGTATATTGTGTAGCAGGACCTCGATAATTTGGGTAGTAGATACTCTGCGGACGGCGATCTGCGCGAAAGGGTCAGATTAGGTTAGATTTTGGGGTTATGGTAGGAGATGGCTTGAAAGCGGGGCCAAAAGGAAGTGCATTTCGTTCATTTCCTCTAATATATATTAGAGGAAATATACGAAATGCACTTATGCATATGCATAATTGTTATTAAACAATTTTTATAAATAAATTATTAAGTGCAAAATTTCAGTCCGAGAATATTTTTATTATATTTAATGGCTTATTCTAAAAACAAAGTAATCGCATTAATTATTTCAGATATTGTTTACTTTTCAAGATATACGCGTTTGAAAATAAAAAAAAAGTCATGTTTAGGCCTTTTTTAATCGCTTATTACTTCGGCCAAATTGAATATTGTTTAAATGTAAAAGGCATAAAATGTTAATCTGACATTTAATTTTAAAGTATATCTACTAACTTGAGACAAACATTTTATGCCTTTTACATTTAAACAATATTCAATTTTGTCAAAGTAATAAGCGCCCAAGAAAGGCCTACAATTGCCTTTTTTTCATTTTCCAACGCGTATATCTTAAAAAGTAAACAATATATGAAAAAAATTAATGCGATAATTTTGTTTAGAATGTGCCATTCAGTATAAAAAAAATATTCTCGGACCAAAATTTTGCAATGATTAATTTATTTATAAAAATTGTTTATTAACAAACATGTCATTTCATAAATTTTATACTTCTTTATAATTAATAATATATAATAATTACTAAAATTTGCATTGAACATTTAAAGTTTTCTAATTTTAAAAACGGCTGATTCGCGACGTTTCGTAATTATTGAGCCGAGAATCTGTTCCCCGACAATTGAGAGGGACTGTTCCTCGATATGTTTTGAGTGGCTGCTCCTTGAATTTCGACAAGCAGCTTCTCGATGGCAGTTGTGGAGCTGCCGTACGACTTTGGGGGCACTACTCCACAAATCTTTTTTCAATGTAGAAGATTAAATAAATTAAACTTTGAGAGAAGCATTGCTACAACCCTTTAAATGTACGTCCTTAAAATTCGGTATACATATATAGTTTTGAACTCATAATGAGGTGTACATAGACAAAGATGTTCCTGATCTTACTTACGCGTGAAACATTGTTCTAAGAATGAACCGCTGACTAAAATGATGACAATTCACTTATTAAACAGTTTTTAAGGTAATAAATGCAAGCTATGCATCCTTAATGAAGGCATAGATCTACGGTTTAATAATCGTTTAAAAATAACCTAATATTAATGGCTTGAAACAATATCGCAGATATGCAGGTGCGAAAACCTGCGTAGTTAATTAAATTCAGCGGCGAAAATAAAAAAAAGAACATAAATATCTACTTAAAGTTTATCAGTATCTACAAATTAAAACTCCTAGAAGAATAATTAAATTATACTTTGAGAGCAGCATCGCTACAACCCTTTAAATATGCGTCCCCAAAATTCGGTATACATATATAGTTTTGAACTTATAATGAGGTGTACATAGACAAAGATGTTCCTGATCTTAGGTGCGCGTAGAAACGTTAAACTGAGACGAAACCACTGACTGAAATGATAGCAATTAACTTACTAAAAAGCTGCTAGGTTGATTAGTGCAAGCTATACAACCTTAATGTGAGCATAGAACTTGAGTTAACAAATCGTGTCCAAATAACTTTAGAGTAATGGCTAGAAACAATCTCGTAGATATGCAGGTGCGAAATCATGCGTAGTGAATCAAATTCAGCAGTAAAAATAATCATAATAAAGACATTAAAATCTAGTTAAGCATAAATAGTACCAACTATATTAAAGACCTAGAAAAATAAATGAATTAAACTACAGAAAAGTATCGCCACAACCCTGTAACTAAGCGACCCCAAAATTCGGTATACATATATAGTTTTGAACTCAGAATCAGGTGTACATAGACGAAAATGTTCCTAAAATTAGGTACGCGTGAAAAAGTTTTTCTGAGAATAAACCGCTGACTTAAATAATAACAATTTATTTATTAAACAACTTTTACGGTTATAAGTGCAAGCTATGCATCCTTAATGAAGGCATAGATCTTGGGTTTAATAATCTTTCTAAATTAACCTAATATTAACGGCTGGATAAAAAATCGTACATATGCAGGTGCAAAAACCTGTGTAGTTAATTATATCTAGCAGCGAAAATAAAAAAAAGCATATGAATATCTACATAAAGTTTATTAGTATCTACAAATTAAAAATTCTAGAAAATTAAATGAATTCATCTTTGAGAGAAGCATCGCTACAACCCTTTAAATATGCGTCCCCAAAATTCGGTATACATATATAGTTTTGAACTCATAATGAAGTGTACATAGACAAAGATGTTCCTGATCTTACTTACGCGTGAAACATTTTTCTAAGAATGAACCGCTGACTAAAATGATGACAATTCACTTATTAAACAGTTTTTAAGGTAATAAGTGCAAGCTATGCATCCTTAATGAAGGCATAGATCTACGGTTTAATAATCGTTCTAAATTAACCTAATATTAATGGCTTGCAACAATATCGCAGATATGCAGGTGCGAAAACCTGCGTAGTTAATTAAATTCAGCGGCGAAAATAAAAAAAAGAACATAAATATCTACTTAAAGTTTATCAGTATCTACAAATTAAAACTCCTAGAAGAATAATTAAATTATACTTTGAGAGCAGCATCGCTACAACCCTTTACATATGCGTCCCCAAAATTCGGTATACATATATAGTTTTGAACTTATAATGAGGTGTACATAGACAAAGATGTTCCTGATCTTAGGTGCGCGTAGAAACGTTAAACTGAGACGAAACCACTGACTGAAATGATAGCAATTAACTTACTAAAAAGCTGCTAGGTTGATTAGTGCAAGCTATACAACCTTAATGTGAGCATAGAACTTGAGTTAACTAATCGTGTCCAAATAACTTTAGAGTAATGGCTAGAAACAATCTCGTAGATATGCAGGTGCGAAATCATGCGTAGTGAATCAAATTCAGCAGTAAAAATAATCATAATAAAGACATAAAAATCTAGTTGAGCATAAATAGTACCAACTATATTAAAGACCTAGAAAAATAAATGAATTAAACTACAGAAAAGTATCGCCACAACCCTGTAACTAAGCGACCCCAAAATTCAGTATTCATATATAGTTTTGAACTCATAATCAGGTGTACATAGACAAAGATGTTCCTGATCTTAGGTGCGCGTAGAAACGTTAAACTGAGACGAAACAACTGACTAAAATGACAGGAATTTACTTACTAAAAAGCTGCTAAATTGATAAGTGCAAGCTATACAACCTTAATGAAGGCATAGATCTTGGGTTTAATAATCGTTCTAAATTAACCTAATATTAACGGCTGGAAAAAAAATCGTACATATGCAGGTGCAAAAACCTGTGTAGTTAATTATATCTAGCAGCGAAAATAAAAAAAAAGCATATGAATATCTACATAAAGTTTATTAGTATCTACAAATTAAAAATTCTAGAAAATTAAATGAATTCATCTTTCAGAGAAGCATCGCTACAACCCTTTAAATATGCGTCCCCAAAATTCGGTATACATATATAGTTTTGAACTCATAATGAGGTGTACATAGACAAAGATGTTCCTGATCTTACTTACGCGTGAAACATTGTTCTAAGAATGAACCGCTGACTAAAATGATGACAATTCACTTATTAAACAGTTTTTAAGGTAATAAGTGCAAGCTATGCATCCTTAATGAAGGCATAGATCTACGGTTTAATAATCGTTTAAAAATAACCTAATATTAATGGCTTGAAACAATATCGCAGATATGCAGGTGCGAAAACCTGCGTAGTTAATTAAATTCAGCGGCGAAAATAAAAAAAAGAACATAAATATCTACTTAAAGTTTATCAGTATCTACAAATTAAAACTCCTAGAAGAATAATTAAATTATACTTTGAGAGCAGCATCGCTACAACCCTTTAAATATGCGTCCCCAAAATTCGGTATACATATATAGTTTTGAACTTATAATGAGGTGTACATAGACAAAGATGTTCCTGATCTTAGGTGCGCGTAGAAACGTTAAACTGAGACAAAACCACTGACTGAAATGATAGCAATTAACTTACTAAAAAGCTGCTAGGTTGATTAGTGCAAGCTATACAACCTTAATGTGAGCATAGAACTTGAGTTAACAAATCGTGTCCAAATAACTTTAGAGTAATGGCTAGAAACAATCTCGTAGATATGCAGGTGCGAAATCATGCGTAGTGAATCAAATTCAGCAGTAAAAATAATCATAATAAAGACATTAAAATCTAGTTAAGCATAAATAGTACCAACTATATTAAAGACCTAGAAAAATAAATGAATTAAACTACAGAAAAGTATCGCCACAACCCTGTAACTAAGCGACCCCAAAATTCGGTATACATATATAGTTTTGAACTCATAATCAGGTGTACATAGACGAAAATGTTCCTAAAATTAGGTACGCGTGAAAAAGTTTTTCTGAGAATAAACCGCTGACTTAAATAATAACAATTTATTTATTAAACAACTTTTACGGTTATAAGTGCAAGCTATGCATCCTTAATGAAGGCATAGATCTTGGGTTTAATAATCTTTCTAAATTAACCTAATATTAACGGCTGGATAAAAAATCGTACATATGCAGGTGCAAAAACCTGTGTAGTTAATTATATCTAGCAGCGAAAATAAAAAAAAGCATATGAATATCTACATAAAGTTTATTAGTATCTACAAATTAAAAATTCTAGAAAATTAAATGAATTCATCTTTGAGAGAAGCATCGCTACAACCCTTTAAATATGCGTCCCCAAAATTCGGTATACATATATAGTTTTGAACTCATAATGAGGTGTACATAGACAAAGATGTTCCTGATCTTACTTACGCGTGAAACATTTTTCTAAGAATGAACCGCTGACTAAAATGATGACAATTCACTTATTAAACAGTTTTTAAGGTAATAAGTGCAAGCTATGCATCCTTAATGAAGGCATAGATCTACGGTTTAATAATCGTTCTAAATTAACCTAATATTAATGGCTTGCAACAATATCGCAGATATGCAGGTGCGAAAACCTGCGTAGTTAATTAAATTCAGCGGCGAAAATAAAAAAAAGAACATAAATATCTACTTAAAGTTTATCAGTATCTACAAATTAAAACTCCTAGAAGAATAATTAAATTATACTTTGAGAGCAGCATCGCTACAACCCTTTACATATGCGTCCCCAAAATTCGGTATACATATATAGTTTTGAACTTATAATGAGGTGTACATAGACGAAAATGTTCCTAAAATTAGGTACGCGTGAAAAAGTTTTTCTGAGAATAAACCGCTGACTTAAATAATAACAATTTACTTATTAAACAGTTTTTAAGGTAATAAGTGCAAGCTATGCATCCTTAATGAAGGCATAGATCTACGGTTTAATAATCGTTTAAAAATAACCAAATATTAATGGCTTGAAACAATATCGCAGATATGCAGGTGCGAAAACCTGCGTAGTTAATTAAATTCAGCGGCGAAAATAAAAAAAAGAACATAAATATCTACTTAAAGTTTATCAGTATCTACAAATTAAAACTCCTAGAAGAATAATTAAATTATACTTTGAGAGCAGCATCGCTACAACCCTTTAAATATGCGTCCCCAAAATTCGGTATACATATATAGTTTGGAACTTATAATGAGGTGTACATAGACAAAGATGTTCCTGATCTTAGGTGCGCGTAGAAACGTTAAACTGAGACGAAACCACTGACTGAAATGATAGCAATTAACTTACTAAAAAGCTGCTAGGTTGATTAGTGCAAGCTATACAACCTTAATGAAGGCATAGATCTTGGGTTTAATAATCTTTCTAAATTAACCTAATATTAATGACTGGAAACAATATCGTACATATGCAGGTGCAAAAACCTGTGTAGTTAATTATATCTAGCAGCGAAAATAAAAAAAAGCATATGAATATCTACATAAAGTTTATTAGTATCTACAAATTAAAAATTCTAGAAAATTAAATGAATTCATCTTTGAGAGAAGCATCGCTACAACCCTTTAAATATGCGTCCCCAAAATTCGGTATACATATATAGTTTTGAACTCATAATGAGGTGTACATAGACAAAGATGTTCCTGATCTTACTTACGCGTGAAACATTGTTCTAAGAATGAACCGCTGACTAAAATGATGACAATTCACTTATTAAACAGTTTTTAAGGTAATAAGTGCAAGCTATGCATCCTTAATGAAGGCATAGATCTACGGTTTAATAATCGTTTAAAAATAACCTAATATTAATGGCTTGAAACAATATCGCAGATATGCAGGTGCGAAAACCTGCGTAGTTAATTAAATTCAGCGGCGAAAATAAAAAAAAGAACATAAATATCTACTTAAAGTTTATCAGTATCTACAAATTAAAACTCCTAGAAGAATAATTAAATTATACTTTGAGAGCAGCATCGCTACAACCCTTTACATATGCGTCCCCAACATTCGATATACATATATAGTTTTGAACTTATAATGAGGTGTACATAGACAAAGATGTTCCTGATCTTAGGTGCGCGTAGAAACGTTAAACTGAGACGAAACCACTGACTGAAATGATAGCAATTAACTTACTAAAAAGCTGCTAGGTTGATTAGTGCAAGCTATACAACCTTAATGTGAGCATAGAACTTGAGTTAACTAATCGTGTCCAAATAACTTTAGAGTAATGGCTAGAAACAATCTCGTAGATATGCAGGTGCGAAATCATGCGTAGTGAATCAAATTCAGCAGTAAAAATAATCATAATAAAGACATAAAAATCTAGTTGAGCATAAATAGTACCAACTATATTAAAGACCTAGAAAAATAAATGAATTAAACTACAGAAAAGTATCGCCACAACCCTGTAACTAAGCGACCCCAAAATTCAGTATTCATATATAGTTTTGAACTCATAATCAGGTGTACATAGACAAAGATGTTCCTGATCTTAGGTGCGCGTAGAAACGTTAAACTGAGACGAAACAACTGACTAAAATGACAGGAATTTACTTACTAAAAAGCTGCTAAATTGATAAGTGCAAGCTATACAACCTTAATGAAGGCATAGATCTTGGGTTTAATAATCGTTCTAAATTAACCTAATATTAACGGCTGGAAAAAAAATCGTACATATGCAGGTGCAAAAACCTGTGTAGTTAATTATATCTAGCAGCGAAAATAAAAAAAAGCATATGAATATCTACATAAAGTTTATTAGTATCTACAAATTAAAAATTCTAGAAAATTAAATGAATTCATCTTTGAGAGAAGCATCGCTACAACCCTTTAAATATGCGTCCCCAAAATTCGGTATACATATATAGTTTTGAACTCATAATGAGGTGTACATAGACAAAGATGTTCCTGATCTTACTTACGCGTGAAACATTGTTCTAAGAATGAACCGCTGACTAAAATGATGACAATTCACTTATTAAACAGTTTTTAAGGTAATAAGTGCAAGCTATGCATCCTTAATGAAGGCATAGATCTACGGTTTAATAATCGTTTAAAAATAACCTAATATTAATGGCTTGAAACAATATCGCAGATATGCAGGTGCGAAAACCTGCGTAGTTAATTAAATTCAGCGGCGAAAATAAAAAAAAGAACATAAATATCTACTTAAAGTTTATCAGTATCTACAAATTAAAACTCCTAGAAGAATAATTAAATTATACTTTGAGAGCAGCATCGCTACAACCCTTTAAATATGCGTCCCCAAAATTCGGTATACATATATAGTTTTGAACTTATAATGAGGTGTACATAGACAAAGATGTTCCTGATCTTAGGTGCGCGTAGAAACGTTAAACTGAGACAAAACCACTGACTGAAATGATAGCAATTAACTTACTAAAAAGCTGCTAGGTTGATTAGTGCAAGCTATACAACCTTAATGTGAGCATAGAACTTGAGTTAACAAATCGTGTCCAAATAACTTTAGAGTAATGGCTAGAAACAATCTCGTAGATATGCAGGTGCGAAATCATGCGTAGTGAATCAAATTCAGCAGTAAAAATAATCATAATAAAGACATTAAAATCTAGTTAAGCATAAATAGTACCAACTATATTAAAGACCTAGAAAAATAAATGAATTAAACTACAGAAAAGTATCGCCACAACCCTGTAACTAAGCGACCCCAAAATTCGGTATACATATATAGTTTTGAACTCATAATCAGGTGTACATAGACGAAAATGTTCCTAAAATTAGGTACGCGTGAAAAAGTTTTTCTGAGAATAAACCGCTGACTTAAATAATAACAATTTATTTATTAAACAACTTTTACGGTTATAAGTGCAAGCTATGCATCCTTAATGAAGGCATAGATCTTGGGTTTAATAATCTTTCTAAATTAACCTAATATTAACGGCTGGATAAAAAATCGTACATATGCAGGTGCAAAAACCTGTGTAGTTAATTATATCTAGCAGCGAAAATAAAAAAAAGCATATGAATATCTACATAAAGTTTATTAGTATCTACAAATTAAAAATTCTAGAAAATTAAATGAATTCATCTTTGAGAGAAGCATCGCTACAACCCTTTAAATATGCGTCCCCAAAATTCGGTATACATATATAGTTTTGAACTCATAATGAGGTGTACATAGACAAAGATGTTCCTGATCTTACTTACGCGTGAAACATTTTTCTAAGAATGAACCGCTGACTAAAATGATGACAATTCACTTATTAAACAGTTTTTAAGGTAATAAGTGCAAGCTATGCATCCTTAATGAAGGCATAGATCTACGGTTTAATAATCGTTCTAAATTAACCTAATATTAATGGCTTGCAACAATATCGCAGATATGCAGGTGCGAAAACCTGCGTAGTTAATTAAATTCAGCGGCGAAAATAAAAAAAAGAACATAAATATCTACTTAAAGTTTATCAGTATCTACAAATTAAAACTCCTAGAAGAATAATTAAATTATACTTTGAGAGCAGCATCGCTACAACCCTTTACATATGCGTCCCCAAAATTCGGTATACATATATAGTTTTGAACTTATAATGAGGTGTACATAGACGAAAATGTTCCTAAAATTAGGTACGCGTGAAAAAGTTTTTCTGAGAATAAACCGCTGACTTAAATAATAACAATTTACTTATTAAACAGTTTTTAAGGTAATAAGTGCAAGCTATGCATCCTTAATGAAGGCATAGATCTACGGTTTAATAATCGTTTAAAAATAACCTAATATTAATGGCTTGAAACAATATCGCAGATATGCAGGTGCGAAAACCTGCGTAGTTAATTAAATTCAGCGGCGAAAATAAAAAAAAGAACATAAATATCTACTTAAAGTTTATCAGTATCTACAAATTAAAACTCCTAGAAGAATAATTAAATTATACTTTGAGAGCAGCATCGCTACAACCCTTTAAATATGCGTCCCCAAAATTCGGTATACATATATAGTTTGGAACTTATAATGAGGTGTACATAGACAAAGATGTTCCTGATCTTAGGTGCGCGTAGAAACGTTAAACTGAGACGAAACCACTGACTGAAATGATAGCAATTAACTTACTAAAAAGCTGCTAGGTTGATTAGTGCAAGCTATACAACCTTAATGAAGGCATAGATCTTGGGTTTAATAATCTTTCTAAATTAACCTAATATTAATGACTGGAAACAATATCGTACATATGCAGGTGCAAAAACCTGTGTAGTTAATTATATCTAGCAGCGAAAATAAAAAAAAGCATATGAATATCTACATAAAGTTTATTAGTATCTACAAATTAAAAATTCTAGAAAATTAAATGAATTCATCTTTGAGAGAAGCATCGCTACAACCCTTTAAATATGCGTCCCCAAAATTCGGTATACATATATAGTTTTGAACTCATAATGAGGTGTACATAGACAAAGATGTTCCTGATCTTACTTACGCGTGAAACATTGTTCTAATAATGAACCGCTGACTAAAATGATGACAATTCACTTATTAAACAGTTTTTAAGGTAATAAGTGCAAGCTATGCATCCTTAATGAAGGCATAGATCTACGGTTTAATAATCGTTTAAAAATAACCTAATATTAATGGCTTGAAACAATATCGCAGATATGCAGGTGCGAAAACCTGCGTAGTTAATTAAATTCAGCGGCGAAAATAAAAAAAAGAACATAAATATCTACTTAAAGTTTATCAGTATCTACAAATTAAAACTCCTAGAAGAATAATTAAATTATACTTTGAGAGCAGCATCGCTACAACCCTTTACATATGCGTCCCCAACATTCGATATACATATATAGTTTTGAACTTATAATGAGGTGTACATAGACAAAGATGTTCCTGATCTTAGGTGCGCGTAGAAACGTTAAACTGAGACGAAACCACTGACTGAAATGATAGCAATTAACTTACTAAAAAGCTGCTAGGTTGATTAGTGCAAGCTATACAACCTTAATGTGAGCATAGAACTTGAGTTAACTAATCGTGTCCAAATAACTTTAGAGTAATGGCTAGAAACAATCTCGTAGATATGCAGGTGCGAAATCATGCGTAGTGAATCAAATTCAGCAGTAAAAATAATCATAATAAAGACATAAAAATCTAGTTGAGCATAAATAGTACCAACTATATTAAAGACCTAGAAAAATAAATGAATTAAACTACAGAAAAGTATCGCCACAACCCTGTAACTAAGCGACCCCAAAATTCAGTATTCATATATAGTTTTGAACTCATAATCAGGTGTACATAGACAAAGATGTTCCTGATCTTAGGTGCGCGTAGAAACGTTAAACTGAGACGAAACAACTGACGAAAATGACAGGAATTTACTTACTAAAAAGCTGCTAAATTGATAAGTGCAAGCTATACAACCTTAATGAAGGCATAGATCTTGGGTTCAATAATCGTTCCAAAATAACCTAATATTAATGACTGGAAACTAAATCGTAGATATGCAAATGCGAAAACCTGCGTAATTAATTAAATCCAGCAGCGAAAGTAAAGAAAAGAACATAATATCTACTTAAAGTTTATCAGTATCTACAAATTAAAACTCCTAGAAGAATAATTAAATTATACTTTGAGAGCAGCATCGCTACAACCCTTTACATATGCGTCCCCAAAATTCGGTATACATATATAGTTTTGAACTTATAATGAGGTGTACATAGACGAAAATGTTCCTAAAATTAGGTACGCGTGAAAAAGTTTTTCTGAGAATAAACCGCTGACTTAAATAATAACAATTTACTTATTAAACAGTTTTTAAGGTAATAAGTGCAAGCTATGCATCCTTAATGAAGGCATAGATCTACGGTTTAATAATCGTTTAAAAATAACCTAATATTAATGGCTTGAAACAATATCGCAGATATGCAGGTGCGAAAACCTGCGTAGTTAATTAAATTCAGCGGCGAAAATAAAAAAAAGAACATAAATATCTACTTAAAGTTTATCAGTATCTACAAATTAAAACTCCTAGAAGAATAATTAAATTATACTTTGAGAGCAGCATCGCTACAACCCTTTAAATATGCGTCCCCAAAATTCGGTATACATATATAGTTTGGAACTTATAATGAGGTGTACATAGACAAAGATGTTCCTGATCTTAGGTGCGCGTAGAAACGTTAAACTGAGACGAAACCACTGACTGAAATGATAGCAATTAACTTACTAAAAAGCTGCTAGGTTGATTAGTGCAAGCTATACAACCTTAATGAAGGCATAGATCTTGGGTTTAATAATCTTTCTAAATTAACCTAATATTAATGACTGGAAACAATATCGTACATATGCAGGTGCAAAAACCTGTGTAGTTAATTATATCTAGCAGCGAAAATAAAAAAAAGCATATGAATATCTACATAAAGTTTATTAGTATCTACAAATTAAAAATTCTAGAAAATTAAATGAATTCATCTTTGAGAGAAGCATCGCTACAACCCTTTAAATATGCGTCCCCAAAATTCGGTATACATATATAGTTTTGAACTCATAATGAGGTGTACATAGACAAAGATGTTCCTGATCTTACTTACGCGTGAAACATTGTTCTAATAATGAACCGCTGACTAAAATGATGACAATTCACTTATTAAACAGTTTTTAAGGTAATAAGTGCAAGCTATGCATCCTTAATGAAGGCATAGATCTACGGTTTAATAATCGTTTAAAAATAACCTAATATTAATGGCTTGAAACAATATCGCAGATATGCAGGTGCGAAAACCTGCGTAGTTAATTAAATTCAGCGGCGAAAATAAAAAAAAGAACATAAATATCTACTTAAAGTTTATCAGTATCTACAAATTAAAACTCCTAGAAGAATAATTAAATTATACTTTGAGAGCAGCATCGCTACAACCCTTTACATATGCGTCCCCAACATTCGATATACATATATAGTTTTGAACTTATAATGAGGTGTACATAGACAAAGATGTTCCTGATCTTAGGTGCGCGTAGAAACGTTAAACTGAGACGAAACCACTGACTGAAATGATAGCAATTAACTTACTAAAAAGCTGCTAGGTTGATTAGTGCAAGCTATACAACCTTAATGTGAGCATAGAACTTGAGTTAACTAATCGTGTCCAAATAACTTTAGAGTAATGGCTAGAAACAATCTCGTAGATATGCAGGTGCGAAATCATGCGTAGTGAATCAAATTCAGCAGTAAAAATAATCATAATAAAGACATAAAAATCTAGTTGAGCATAAATAGTACCAACTATATTAAAGACCTAGAAAAATAAATGAATTAAACTACAGAAAAGTATCGCCACAACCCTGTAACTAAGCGACCCCAAAATTCAGTATTCATATATAGTTTTGAACTCATAATCAGGTGTACATAGACAAAGATGTTCCTGATCTTAGGTGCGCGTAGAAACGTTAAACTGAGACGAAACAACTGACGAAAATGACAGGAATTTACTTACTAAAAAGCTGCTAAATTGATAAGTGCAAGCTATACAACCTTAATGAAGGCATAGATCTTGGGTTCAATAATCGTTCCAAAATAACCTAATATTAATGACTGGAAACTAAATCGTAGATATGCAAATGCGAAAACCTGCGTAATTAATTAAATCCAGCAGCGAAAGTAAAGAAAAGAACATAATATCTACTTAAAGTTTATCAGTATCTACAAATTAAAACTCCTAGAAGAATAATTAAATTATACTTTGAGAGCAGCATCGCTACAACCCTTTAAATATGCGTCCCCAAAATTTGGTATACATATATAGTTTTGAACTTATAATGAGGTGTACATAGACAAAGATGTTCCTGATCTTAGGTGCGCGTAGAAACGTTAAACTGAGACGAAACCACTGACTGAAATGATAGCAATTAACTTACTAAAAAGCTGCTAGGTTGATTAGTGCAAGCTATACAACCTTAATGTGAGCATAGAACTTGAGTTAACTAATCGTGTCCAAATAACTTTAGAGTAATGGCTAGAAACAATCTCGTAGATATGCAGGTGCGAAATCATGCGTAGTGAATCAAATTCAGCAGTAAAAATAATCATAATAAAGACATAAAAATCTAGTTGAGCATAAATAGTACCAACTATATTAAAGACCTAGAAAAATAAATGAATTAAACTACAGAAAAGTATCGCCACAACCCTGTAACTAAGCGACCCCAAAATTCGGTATACATATATAGTTTTGAACTCATAATCAGGTGTACATAGACGAAAATGTTCCTAAAATTAGGTACGCGTGAAAAAGTTTTTCTGAGAATAAACCGCTGACTTAAATAATAACAATTTATTTATTAAACAACTTTTACGGTTATAAGTGCAAGCTATGCATCCTTAATGAAGGCATAGATCTTGGGTTTAATAATCGTTCTAAATTAACCTAATATTAACGGCTGGAAAAAAAATCGTACATATGCAGGTGCAAAAACCTGTGTAGTTAATTATATCTAGCAGCGAAAATAAAAAAAAAGCATATGAATATCTACATAAAGTTTATTAGTATCTACAAATTAAAAATTCTAGAAAATTAAATGAATTCATCTTTGAGAGAAGCATCGCTACAACCCTTTAAATATGCGTCCCCAAAATTCGGTATACATATATAGTTTTGAACTCATAATGAGGTGTACATAGACAAAGATGTTCCTGATCTTACTTACGCGTGAAACATTGTTCTAAGAATGAACCGCTGACTAAAATGATGACAATTCACTTATTAAACAGTTTTTAAGGTAATAAGTGCAAGCTATGCATCCTTAATGAAGGCATAGATCTACGGTTTAATAATCGTTTAAAAATAACCTAATATTAATGGCTTGAAACATTATCGCAGATATGCAGGTGCGAAAACCTGCGTAGTTAATTAAATTCAGCGGCGAAAATAAAAAAAAGAACATAAATATCTACTTAAAGTTTATCAGTATCTACAAATTAAAACTCCTAGAAGAATAATTAAATTATACTTTGAGAGCAGCATCGCTACAACCCTTTAAATATGCGTCCCCAAAATTCGGTATACATATATAGTTTTGAACTTATAATGAGGTGTACATAGACAAAGATGTTCCTGATCTTAGGTGCGCGTAGAAACGTTAAACTGAGACAAAACCACTGACTGAAATGATAGCAATTAACTTACTAAAAAGCTGCTAGGTTGATTAGTGCAAGCTATACAACCTTAATGTGAGCATAGAACTTGAGTTAACAAATCGTGTCCAAATAACTTTAGAGTAATGGCTAGAAACAATCTCGTAGATATGCAGGTGCGAAATCATGCGTAGTGAATCAAATTCAGCAGTAAAAATAATCATAATAAAGACATTAAAATCTAGTTAAGCATAAATAGTACCAACTATATTAAAGACCTAGAAAAATAAATGAATTAAACTACAGAAAAGTATCGCCACAACCCTGTAACTAAGCGACCCCAAAATTCGGTATACATATATAGTTTTGAACTCATAATCAGGTGTACATAGACGAAAATGTTCCTAAAATTAGGTACGCGTGAAAAAGTTTTTCTGAGAATAAACCGCTGACTTAAATAATAACAATTTATTTATTAAACAACTTTTACGGTTATAAGTGCAAGCTATGCATCCTTAATGAAGGCATAGATCTTGGGTTTAATAATCTTTCTAAATTAACCTAATATTAACGGCTGGATAAAAAATCGTACATATGCAGGTGCAAAAACCTGTGTAGTTAATTATATCTAGCAGCGAAAATAAAAAAAAGCATATGAATATCTACATAAAGTTTATTAGTATCTACAAATTAAAAATTCTAGAAAATTAAATGAATTCATCTTTGAGAGAAGCATCGCTACAACCCTTTAAATATGCGTCCCCAAAATTCGGTATACATATATAGTTTTGAACTCATAATGAGGTGTACATAGACAAAGATGTTCCTGATCTTACTTACGCGTGAAACATTTTTCTAAGAATGAACCGCTGACTAAAATGATGACAATTCACTTATTAAACAGTTTTTAAGGTAATAAGTGCAAGCTATGCATCCTTAATGAAGGCATAGATCTACGGTTTAATAATCGTTCTAAATTAACCTAATATTAATGGCTTGCAACAATATCGCAGATATGCAGGTGCGAAAACCTGCGTAGTTAATTAAATTCAGCGGCGAAAATAAAAAAAGAACATAAATATCTACTTAAAGTTTATCAGTATCTACAAATTAAAACTCCTAGAAGAATAATTAAATTATACTTTGAGAGCAGCATCGCTACAACCCTTTACATATGCGTCCCCAAAATTCGGTATACATATATAGTTTTGAACTTATAATGAGGTGTACATAGACGAAAATGTTCCTAAAATTAGGTACGCGTGAAAAAGTTTTTCTGAGAATAAACCGCTGACTTAAATAATAACAATTTACTTATTAAACAGTTTTTAAGGTAATAAGTGCAAGCTATGCATCCTTAATGAAGGCATAGATCTACGGTTTAATAATCGTTTAAAAATAACCTAATATTAATGGCTTGAAACAATATCGCAGATATGCAGGTGCGAAAACCTGCGTAGTTAATTAAATTCAGCGGCGAAAATAAAAAAAAGAACATAAATATCTACTTAAAGTTTATCAGTATCTACAAATTAAAACTCCTAGAAGAATAATTAAATTATACTTTGAGAGCAGCATCGCTACAACCCTTTAAATATGCGTCCCCAAAATTCGGTATACATATATAGTTTGGAACTTATAATGAGGTGTACATAGACAAAGATGTTCCTGATCTTAGGTGCGCGTAGAAACGTTAAACTGAGACGAAACCACTGACTGCAATGATAGCAATTAACTTACTAAAAAGCTGCTAGGTTGATTAGTGCAAGCTATACAACCTTAATGAAGGCATAGATCTTGGGTTCAATAATCGTTCCAAAATAACCTAATATTAATGTCTTGCAACAATATCGCAGATATGCAGGTGCGAAAACCTGCGTAGTTAATTAAATTCAGCGGCGAAAATAAAAAAAAGAACATAAATATCTACTTAAAGTTTATCAGTATCTACAAATTAAAACTCCTAGAAGAATAATTAAATTATACTTTGAGAGCAGCATCGCTACAACCCTTTACATATGCGTCCCCAAAATTCGGTATACATATATAGTTTTGAACTTATAATGAGGTGTACATAGACGAAAATGTTCCTAAAATTAGGTACGCGTGAAAAAGTTTTTCTGAGAATAAACCGCTGACTTAAATAATAACAATTTACTTATTAAACAGTTTTTAAGGTAATAAGTGCAAGCTATGCATCCTTAATGAAGGCATAGATCTACGGTTTAATAATCGTTTAAAAATAACCTAATATTAATGGCTTGAAACAATATCGCAGATATGCAGGTGCGAAAACCTGCGTAGTTAATTAAATTCAGCGGCGAAAATAAAAAAAAGAACATAAATATCTACTTAAAGTTTATCAGTATCTACAAATTAAAACTCCTAGAAGAATAATTAAATTATACTTTGAGAGCAGCATCGCTACAACCCTTTAAATATGCGTCCCCAAAATTCGGTATACATATATAGTTTGGAACTTATAATGAGGTGTACATAGACAAAGATGTTCCTGATCTTAGGTGCGCGTAGAAACGTTAAACTGAGACGAAACCACTGACTGAAATGATAGCAATTAACTTACTAAAAAGCTGCTAGGTTGATTAGTGCAAGCTATACAACCTTAATGAAGGCATAGATCTTGGGTTCAATAATCGTTCCAAAATAACCTAATATTAATGTCTTGCAACAATATCGCAGATATGCAGGTGCGAAAACCTGCGTAGTTAATTAAATTCAGCGGCGAAAATAAAAAAAAGAACATAAATATCTACTTAAAGTTTATCAGTATCTACAAATTAAAACTCCTAGAAGAATAATTAAATTATACTTTGAGAGCAGCATCGCTACAACCCTTTACATATGCGTCCCCAAAATTCGGTATACATATATAGTTTTGAACTTATAATGAGGTGTACATAGACGAAAATGTTCCTAAAATTAGGTACGCGTGAAAAAGTTTTTCTGAGAATAAACCGCTGACTTAAATAATAACAATTTACTTATTAAACAGTTTTTAAGGTAATAAGTGCAAGCTATGCATCCTTAATGAAGGCATAGATCTACGGTTTAATAATCGTTTAAAAATAACCTAATATTAATGGCTTGAAACAATATCGCAGATATGCAGGTGCGAAAACCTGCGTAGTTAATTAAATTCAGCGGCGAAAATAAAAAAAAGAACATAAATATCTACTTAAAGTTTATCAGTATCTACAAATTAAAACTCCTAGAAGAATAATTAAATTATACTTTGAGAGCAGCATCGCTACAACCCTTTAAATATGCGTCCCCAAAATTCGGTATACATATATAGTTTGGAACTTATAATGAGGTGTACATAGACAAAGATGTTCCTGATCTTAGGTGCGCGTAGAAACGTTAAACTGAGACGAAACCACTGACTGAAATGATAGCAATTAACTTACTAAAAAGCTGCTAGGTTGATTAGTGCAAGCTATACAACCTTAATGAAGGCATATATCTTGGGTTCAATAATCGTTCCAAAATAACCTAATATTAATGACTGGAAACAATATCGTACATATGCAGGTGCAAAAACCTGTGTAGATAATTATATCTAGCAGCGAAAATAAAAAAAAGCATATGAATATCTACTTAAAGTTTATTAGTATCTACAAATTAAAACTTCTAGAAAATTATATGAATTCAACTTTGAGAGAAGCATCGCTACAACCCTTTAAATATGCGTCCCCAAAATTCGGTATACATATATAGTTTTGAACTCATAATGAGGTGTACATAGACAAAGATGTTCCTGATCTTACTTACGCGTGAAACATTGTTCTAAGAATAAACCGCTGACTTAAATAATAACAATTTACTTATTAAACAGTTTTTAAGGTAATAAGTGCAAGCTATGCATCCTTAATGAAGGCATAGATCTACGGTTTAATAATCGTTTAAAAATAACCTAATATTAATGGCTTGAAACAATATCGGAGATATGCAGGTGCGAAAACCTGCGTAGTTAATTAAATTCAGCGGCGAAAATAAAAAAAAGAACATAAATATCTACTTAAAGTTTATCAGTATCTACAAATTAAAACTCCTAGAAGAATAATTAAATTATACTTTGAGAGCAGCATCGCTACAACCCTTTAAATATGCGTCCCCAAAATTCGGTATACATATATAGTTTGGAACTTATAATGAGGTGTACATAGACAAAGATGTTCCTGATCTTAGGTGCGCGTAGAAACGTTAAACTGAGACGAAACCACTGACTGAAATGATAGCAATTAACTTACTAAAAAGCTGCTAGGTTGATTAGTGCAAGCTATACAACCTTAATGAAGGCATAGATCTTGGGTTCAATAATCGTTCCAAAATAACCTAATATTAATGACTGGAAACAATATCGTACATATGCAGGTGCAAAAACCTGTGTAGATAATTATATCTAGCAGCGAAAATAAAAAAAAGCATATGAATATCTACTTAAAGTTTATTAGTATCTACAAATTAAAACTTCTAGAAAATTATATGAATTCAACTTTGAGAGAAGCATCGCTACAACCCTTTAAATATGCGTCCCCAAAATTCGGTATACATATATAGTTTTGAACTCATAATGAGGTGTACATAGACAAAGATGTTCCTGATCTTACTTACGCGTGAAACATTGTTCTAAGAATAAACCGCTGACTTAAATAATAACAATTTACTTATTAAACAGTTTTTAAGGTAATAAGTGCAAGCTATGCATCCTTAATGAAGGCATAGATCTACGGTTTAATAATCGTTTAAAAATAACCTAATATTAATGGCTTGAAACAATATCGCAGATATGCAGGTGCGAAAACCTGCGTAGTTAATTAAATTCAGCGGCGAAAATAAAAAAAAGAACATAAATATCTACTTAAAGTTTATCAGTATCTACAAATTAAAACTCCTAGAAGAATAATTAAATTATACTTTGAGAGCAGCATCGCTACAACCCTTTAAATATGCGTCCCCAAAATTCGGTATACATATATAGTTTGGAACTTATAATGAGGTGTACATAGACAAAGATGTTCCTGATCTTAGGTGCGCGTAGAAACGTTAAACTGAGACGAAACCACTGACTGAAATGATAGCAATTAACTTACTAAAAAGCTGCTAGGTTGATTAGTGCAAGCTATACAACCTTAATGAAGGCATAGATCTTGGGTTCAATAATCGTTCCAAAATAACCTAATATTAATGACTGGAAACAATATCGTACATATGCAGGTGCAAAAACCTGTGTAGATAATTATATCTAGCAGCGAAAATAAAAAAAAGCATATGAATATCTACTTAAAGTTTATTAGTATCTACAAATTAAAACTTCTAGAAAATTATATGAATTCAACTTTGAGAGAAGCATCGCTACAACCCTTTAAATATGCGTCCCCAAAATTCGGTATACATATATAGTTTTGAACTCATAATGAGGTGTACATAGACAAAGATGTTCCTGATCTTACTTACGCGTGAAACATTGTTCTAAGAATGAACCGCTGACTAAAATGATGACAATTCACTTATTAAACAGTTTTTAAGGTAATAAGTGCAAGCTATGCATCCTTAATGAAGGCATAGATCTACGGTTTAATAATCGTTTAAAAATCGTTTTTAACTGGCCTTCATTATGTGAAATTTATACATTTTACTAATGATAAACAACTTATGAGAAATATATTAAAGATTACAAATTTTGAATAATTATCACCTGATTATCACTTGATTATCATTAACATTTTATCTTATATAAACGCATATTTATAACTAGCAGCTTTAATAAAAATATTGATCTGAAATCACCTGATAATCAGCTGACGTTATAGCATGATTATCAACTGATTATCAGCTGATTATCAGCCGATTATCAGCTGATTGTCATCTGATTTTTTTCAGTAGGGGGACTTTAAGCTCCAGGCGTGCCGTCGATATGACGACTTCGTGCAGTGGCAATGTATTGGCGCGCAGGTGGCGGGATATATCTCCTGTACCGAAGTGTGCCAAAGTGTGCTATAGTGACCAAAGTGTAATAAAGTGTGCTATGCTGTTATGCTATGCTGTGCCGTACTTTGTCGAAAAAGCGATGTTTGTTTCTGAAATACCCATGTGTGTCCAAGTGTGCCAAAGTGCACTTTGGCATACTTTAGCACACTATGGCACACTTTGGCATACTTTGACACACTTTCGCATGGTTTGCCATACTTTGGCTAACCTAATCATTTCCACCAGGGTAAAATAAGATTTTAAGACTGGCGCTGCAATCTTATGAGTGGCGCTGCAATCTTATGAGTGCGACGAAATACGCGTCAATATCTGTTCGTATTTTAAGATTTTTGCAAATCCATCAATTGATATTTTGCATATCAATGTTACATATCAATAGTTACGAATTTCTATGAAACTTTTAGGAACGAAATTGATAATATTGTCCGTCCTAGGCACCAGGTACCTCGAGGGTTAGCAACGACGTTACTTTCAAAGTTAAACTAAAACTAAATAGATCAAGAATCAAATTGTGCATCCAAGCAATTTACAACTTATTATTTATCTTTTATTTGTTGTTTATTGTTGCTGCTAGATGTGATAAACCGTATTTATCTGCGTTATAGCAAACCAGTTAATTTCAAACATTTAATCAAGCCAAGTTTTATGCACATTGACGACACTTAACTAGCCCCTATCAGCTCCGAAACCGTTTATTCATCAGATTTTTAATATGTACACCTAATTATCAGTCCAAATCTATGTACGTATATCTAATTTTAAGTACGATTTCAAGAGTTGTGATGACGATTCGTACAGAGTTGAATTGAAGCTATCTTGATCAAGAACGATCAAGAACGTGACGACATTTAACTAGCTCCCATCAGCTCAAAAACAGTTTATTTATCAGATTGTTATCATATATTGTTTACTAGTTTATTCTTTAATACACATTTATACGTGTACCCCAGTTCAGGAACCTATTTATCTATGTACTTACAATAAGTCCAAATCTATGTACGCATACCGAATTTTGAGGACGCTTAATTCAAGGTTTGTGACGACGATTCGTTCAAAGTCAAATTAAATCTATCTAGACCAAGAATAAAATCATGCATCTAATTAATTTATAACTTAATATTTATCTTGTATTTTTTACTTATTTTTGCTGCTGGATTCAATTAACCGTGTTGGCACACTTTGGCACACTTTTGCACACTTTGACACACATGGATTTTTCGGGAATTAAGGACTTCGCACGTGCGAAAGATCTACGATATTTTTTCTAGCTATTACTATAAAATTATTTTGAAACAATTATACAAAACAAGTTCTATGCGTAAATTAACGTCGCATAGATTGCACTTATTAACATAAAAACTGATTATTAATTAAATTGTCATAATATCAGACAGCAGTGTTATCTCGTTAAACTGTTGTACGCGTACCTAAGTTCAGGAACATATTTGTTGATGTAGACCTCATTATAAGTCCAAAACTATATATGTATACCGAATTTTGAGGACGCGCAATTCGAGGGTCGTGGCGATGCTGCCCTCAAAGTTTTGTTTAATTTATTTTCTCAGAGTTTTAAATTGTGGATACAATTTATGTTTTATTAGATTTTTATGTATATATTTTGTTTATTTTCGCTTCTGGATTTGATTAACTAAGCATGTTTTTGAACGTGCGAAAGATCTATGGTATTTTTTCTAGCCTTTACTACAAGGTTATTTTGAAAA
The DNA here is from genome assembly GCF_009193385.2 of Nasonia vitripennis. Classification (NCBI taxonomy): domain Eukaryota; kingdom Metazoa; phylum Arthropoda; class Insecta; order Hymenoptera; family Pteromalidae; genus Nasonia; species Nasonia vitripennis. The sequence goes on along the minus strand of NW_022280030.1, from coordinate 678,991 downwards.
GATTATTCAAAACAAGTTCTATGCGTAAATCAACGTCTCATAGATTGCACTTATTACCATAAAAGCTGATTATTGATTAAATTGTCATAATATCAGACAGCAGTTTCATCCCAGTTGAATATTTTTAAACGTACCTAAGTTTAGGAACATATTGTTCGATTCGATTAACTAAGCAAGTTTTCGCTCGTCCGAATGATCTATGATATTTTTTTGAACGTGCGTAAGATCTATGGTATTTTTTCTAGCCATTACTACGAAGGTTATTTTGATACAATTATTCAAGCCAAGTTCTATGCGTAAATTAACTTCGCATAGATTGCACTAATTACAATAAAAGCTAAATATTGATTTAATTGTCATAATATCAGACAGCAGTGTTATCTCGTTAAACTGTTGTACGCGTACCTACGTTTAGGAACATATTTGTCGATGTACACCTCATTATAAGTCCAAAACTATATATGTATACCGAATTTTGAGGACGCTCAATTCGAGGGTCGTGGCGATGCTGCCCTCAAAGTTTTGTTCAATTTATTTTCTCAGAGTTTTAAATTGTGGATACAATTTATGTTTTATTAGATTTTTATGTTTATATTTTGTTTATTTTCGCTTCTGGATTCGTATAACTAAGCAAGTTTTCGCTTGTCCGAAAGATCTACGATATTTTTTTAGCCATCACTACATGATTATTTTAAAACGATTATTTAAGCCAAGTTCCATGCGTAAAGTAATTTCTTATAGATTGCACTTATTACCATAAAAACTGATTATTAATTAAATTGTCATAATATCAGACAGCAGTTTTATCTTATTTTAAAATTTTTACACGTACCTAAGTTTAGGAACATATTTGTCGATGTACACCTCATTATAAGTCCAAAACTATATATGTATACCGAATTTTGAGGACGCTCAATTCGAGCGTCGTGGCGATGCTGCCCTCAAAGTTTTGTTCAATTTATTTTCTCAGAGTTTTAAATTGTGGATGCAATTTATGTTTTATTAGATTTTTATGTATATATTTTGTTTATTTTCGCTTCTGGATTTGATTAACTAAGCATGTTTTCGCACGTGCGAAGATCTACGTTATTTTTCAGCCATTATTTAATTTAAGCCATGTTCTATGCGTAAAGTAATGTCTCATAGATTGAACTTATTACCATAAAAGCTGATTATTGATTAAATTGTCATAATATCAGACAGCAGTGTTATCTCGTTAAACTGTTGTACGCGTACCTACGTTTAGAAACATATTTGTCGATGTACACCTCATTATAAGTCCAAAACTATATATGTATACCGAATTTTGAGGACGCTCAATTCGAGGGTCGTGGCGATGCTGCCCTCAAAGTTTTGTTTAATTTATTTTCTCAGAGTTTTAGATTGTGGATACAATTTATGTTCATATTTTTTTTATTTTCGATCCTGGATTTGATTAACTAAGCATGTTTTCGCACGTGCGAAGATCTACGTTATTTTTTAGCCATTACTTAATTTAAGCCATGTTCTATGCGTAAAGTAATGTCTCATAGATTGAACTTATTACCATAAAAGCTGATTATTGATTAAATTGTCATAATATCAGACAGCAGTGTTATCTCGTTAAACTGTTGTACGCGTACCTACGTTTAGGAACATATTTGTCGATGTACACCTCATTATAAGTCCAAAACTATATATGTATACCGAATTTTGAGGATGCTTAATTCGAGGGTCGTGGCGATGCTGCCCTCAAAGTTTTGTTTAATTTATTTTCTCAGAGTTTTAGATTGTGGATACAATTTATGTTTATATTTTTTTTATTTTCGATCCTGGATTCGATTAACTAAGCATGTTTTCGCACGTGCGAAGATCTACGTTATTTTTTAGCCATTACTTAATTTAAGCCATGTTCTATGCGTAAAGTAATGTCTCATAGATTGAACTTATTACCATAAAAGCTGATTATTGATTAAATTGTCATAATATCAGACAGCAGTGTTATCTCGTTAAACTGTTGTACGCGTACCTACGTTTAGGAACATATTTGTCGATGTACACCTCATTATAAGTCCAAAACTATATATGTATACCGAATTTTGAGGATGCTTAATTCGAGGGTCGTGGCGATGCTGCCCTCAAAGTTTTGTTTAATTTATTTTCTCAGAGTTTTAGATTGTGGATACAATTTATGTTTATATTTTTTTTATTTTCGATCCTGGATTCGATTAACTATGCTTGTTTTTGCACGTGCGAAACATCTACGATATTTTTTCTAGCCATTACTACAAGGTTATTTTGGAACGATAATTTAAGCCATGTTCTCTGCGTAAAGTAATGTCTCATAGATTGCACTCATTACCATAAAAGCTGATTATTGATTAAATTGTCATAATATCAGACAGCAGTGTTATCTCGTTAAACTGTTGTACGCGTACCTAAGTTCAGGAACATATTTGTTGATGTAGACCTCATTATAAATCCAAAACTATATATGTATACCGAATTTTGAGGACGCTTAATTCGAGGGTCGTCGTGATGCTTCCCTCAAAGTTTTGTTTAAATTATTTTCTCAGAGTTTTAGATTGTGGATACAATTTATGTTTATATTTTTTTTATTTTCGATCCTGGATTTGATTAACTAAGCATGTTTTCGCACGTGCGAAAGATCTACGATATTTTTTCTAGCTATTACTATAAAATTATTTTGAAACAATTATACAAAACAAGTTCTATGCGTAAATTAACGTCGCATAGATTGCACTTATTAACATAAAAACTGATTATTAATTAAATTGTCATAATATCAGACAGCAGTGTTATCTCGTTAAACTGTTGTACGCGTACCTAAGTTCAGGAACATATTTGTTGATGTAGACCTCATTATAAATCCAAAACTATATATGTATACCGAATTTTGAGGACGCTTAATTCGAGGGTCGTCGTGAAGCTTCCCTCAAAGTTTGGTTTAAATTATTTTCTCGGAGTTTTAAATTGTAGATACAATTTATGTTTTATTAGATTTTTATGTATATATTTTGTTTATTTTCGCTTCTGGATTTGATTAACTAAGCATGTTTTCGCACGTGCGAAGATCTACGTTATTTTTCAGCCATTACTTAATTTAAGCCATGTTCTATGCGTAAAGTAATGTCTCATAGATTGAACTTATTACCATAAAAGCTGATTATTGATTAAATTGTCATAATATCAGACAGCAGTGTTATCTCGTTAAACTGTTGTACGCGTACCTACGTTTAGGAACATATTTGTCGATGTACACCTCATTATAAGTCCAAAACTATATATGTATACCGAATTTTGAGGACGCTCAATTCGAGGGTCGTGGCGATGCAGCCCTCAAAGCTTTGTTTAATTTATTTTCTCAGAGTTTTAGATTGTGGATACAATTTATGTTTATATTTTTTTTATTTTCGATCCTGGATTCGATTAACTATGCTTGTTTTTGCACGTGCGAAACATCTACGATATTTTTTCTAGCCATTACTACAAGGTTATTTTGGAACGATAATTTAAGCCATGTTCTCTGCGTAAAGTAATGTCTCATAGATTGCACTCATTACCATAAAAGCTGATTATTGATTAAATTGTCATAATATCAGACAGCAGTGTTATCTCGTTAAACTGTTGTACGCGTACCTACGTTTAGGAACATATTTGTCGATGTACACCTCATTATAAGTCCAAAACTATATATGTATACCGAATTTTGAGGACGCTCAATTCGAGGGTCGTGGCGATGCTGCCCTCAAAGTTTTGTTTAATTTATTTTCTCAGAGTTTTAGATTGTGGATACAATTTATGTTTATATTTTTTTTATTTTCGATCCTGGATTCGATTAACTATGCTTGTTTTTGCACGTGCGAAACATCTACGATATTTTTTCTATCCATTACTACAAGGTTATTTTGGAACGATAATTTAAGCCATGTTCTCTGCGTAAAGTAATGTCTCATAGATTGCACTCATTACCATAAAAGCTGATTATTGATTAAATTGTCATAATATCAGACAGCAGTGTTATCTCGTTAAACTGTTGTACGCGTACCTACGTTTAGGAACATATTTGTCGATGTACACCTCATTATAAGTCCAAAACTATATATGTATACCGAATTTTGAGGACGCTCAATTCGAGGGTCGTGGCGATGCTGCCCTCAAAGTTTTGTTTAATTTATTTTCTCAGAGTTTTAAATTTTGGATACAATTTATGTTTTATTAGATTTTTATGTATATATTTTGTTTATTTTCGCTTCTGGATTTGATTAACTAAGCATGTTTTCGCACGTGCGAAGATCTACGTTATTTTTTAGCCATTACTTAATTTAAGCCATGTTCTATGCGTAAAGTAATGTCTCATAGATTGCACTCATTACCATAAAAGCTGATTATTGATTAAATTGTCATAATATCAGACAGCAGTGTTATCTCGTTAAACTGTTGTACGCGTACCTACGTTTAGGAACATATTTGTCGATGTACACCTCATTATAAGTCCAAAACTATATATGTATACCGAATTTTGAGGACGCTCAATTCGAGGGTCGTGGCGATGCTGCCCTCAAAGTTTTGTTTAATTTATTTTCTCAGAGTTTTAGATTGTGGATACAATTTATGTTTATATTTTTTTTATTTTCGATCCTGGATTCGATTAACTATGCTTGTTTTTGCACGTGCGAAACATCTACGATATTTTTTCTAGCCATTACTACAAGGTTATTTTGGAACGATAATTTAAGCCATGTTCTCTGCGTAAAGTAATGTCTCATAGATTGCACTCATTACCATAAAAGCTGATTATTGATTAAATTGTCATAATATCAGACAGCAGTGTTATCTCGTTAAACTGTTGTACGCGTACCTACGTTTAGGAACATATTTGTCGATGTACACCTCATTATAAGTCCAAAACTATATATGTATACCGAATTTTGAGGACGCTCAATTCGAGGGTCGTGGCGATGCTGCCCTCAAAGTTTTGTTTAATTTATTTTCTCAGAGTTTTAGATTGTGGATACAATTTATGTTTTATTAGATTTTTATGTATATATTTTATTTATTTTCGCTTCTGGATTTGATTAACTAAGCATGTTTTCGCACGTGCGAAGATCTACGTTATTTTTTAGCCATTACTTAATTTAAGCCATGTTCTATGCGTAAAGTAATGTCTCATAGATTGCACTCATTACCATAAAAGCTGATTATTGATTAAATTGTCATAATATCAGACAGCAGTGTTATCTCGTTAAACTGTTGTACGCGTACCTACGTTTAGGAACATATTTGTCGATGTACACCTCATTATAAGTCCAAAACTATATATGTATACCGAATTTTGAGGACGCTCAATTCGAGGGTCGTGGCGATGCTGCCCTCAAAGTTTTGTTTAATTTATTTTCTCAGAGTTTTAGATTGTGGATACAATTTATGTTTATATTTTTTTTATTTTCGATCCTGGATTCGATTAACTATGCTTGTTTTTGCACGTGCGAAACATCTACGATATTTTTTCTAGCCATTACTACAAGGTTATTTTGGAACGATAATTTAAGCCATGTTCTCTGCGTAAAGTAATGTCTCATAGATTGCACTCATTACCATAAAAGCTGATTATTGATTAAATTGTCATAATATCAGACAGCAGTGTTATCTCGTTAAACTGTTGTACGCGTACCTACGTTTAGGAACATATTTGTCGATGTACACCTCATTATAAGTCCAAAACTATATATGTATACCGAATTTTGAGGACGCTCAATTCGAGGGTCGTGGCGATGCTGCCCTCAAAGTTTTGTTTAATTTATTTTCTCAGAGTTTTAGATTGTGGATACAATTTATGTTTTATTAGATTTTTATGTATATATTTTGTTTATTTTCGCTTCTGGATTTGATTAACTAAGCATGTTTTCGCACGTGCGAAGATCTACGTTATTTTTTAGCCATTACTTAATTTAAGCCATGTTCTATGCGTAAAGTAATGTCTCATAGATTGCACTCATTACCATAAAAGCTGATTATTGATTAAATTGTCATAATATCAGACAGCAGTGTTATCTCGTTAAACTGTTGTACGCGTACCTACGTTTAGGAACATATTTGTCGATGTACACCTCATTATAAGTCCAAAACTATATATGTATACCGAATTTTGAGGACGCTCAATTCGAGGGTCGTGGCGATGCTGCCCTCAAAGTTTTGTTTAATTTATTTTCTCAGAGTTTTAGATTGTGGATACAATTTATGTTTTATTAGATTTTTATGTATATATTTTGTTTATTTTCGCTTCTGGATTTGATTAACTAAGCATGTTTTCGCACGTGCGAAGATCTACGTTATTTTTTAGCCATTACTTAATTTAAGCCATGTTCTATGCGTAAAGTAATGTCTCATAGATTGCACTCATTACCATAAAAGCTGATTATTGATTAAATTGTCATAATATCAGACAGCAGTGTTATCTCGTTAAACTGTTGTACGCGTACCTACGTTTAGGAACATATTTGTCGATGTACACCTCATTATAAGTCCAAAACTATATATGTATACCGAATTTTGAGGACGCTCAATTCGAGGGTCGTGGCGATGCTGCCCTCAAAGTTTTGTTTAATTTATTTTCTCAGAGTTTTAGATTGTGGATACAATTTATGTTTATATTTTTTTTATTTTCGATCCTGGATTCGATTAACTATGCTTGTTTTTGCACGTGCGAAACATCTACGATATTTTTTCTAGCCATTACTACAAGGTTATTTTGGAACGATAATTTAAGCCATGTTCTCTGCGTAAAGTAATGTCTCATAGATTGCACTCATTACCATAAAAGCTGATTATTGATTAAATTGTCATAATATCAGACAGCAGTGTTATCTCGTTAAACTGTTGTACGCGTACCTACGTTTAGGAACATATTTGTCGATGTACACCTCATTATAAGTCCAAAACTATATATGTATACCGAATTTTGAGGACGCTCAATTCGAGGGTCGTGGCGATGCTGCCCTCAAAGTTTTGTTTAATTTATTTTCTCAGAGTTTTAAATTGTGGATACAATTTATGTTTTATTAGATTTTTATGTATATATTTTGTTTATTTTCGCTTCTGGATTTGATTAACTAAGCATGTTTTCGCACGTGCGAAGATCTACGTTATTTTTTAGCCATTACTTAATTTAAGCCATGTTCTATGCGTAAAGTAATGTCTCATAGATTGCACTCATTACCATAAAAGCTGATTATTGATTAAATTGTCATAATATCAGACAGCAGTGTTATCTCGTTAAACTGTTGTACGCGTACCTACGTTTAGTAACATATTTGTCGATGTACACCTCATTATAAGTCCAAAACTATATATGTATACCGAATTTTGAGGACGCTCAATTCGAGGGTCGTGGCGATGCTGCCCTCAAAGTTTTGTTTAATTTATTTTCTCAGAGTTTTAGATTGTGGATACAATTTATGTTTATATTTTTTTTATTTTCGATCCTGGATTCGATTAACTATGCTTGTTTTTGCACGTGCGAAACATCTACGATATTTTTTCTAGCCATTACTACAAGGTTATTTTGGAACGATAATTTAAGCCATGTTCTCTGCGTAAAGTAATGTCTCATAGATTGCACTCATTACCATAAAAGCTGATTATTGATTAAATTGTCATAATATCAGACAGCAGTGTAATCTCGTTAAACTGTTGTACGCGTACCTACGTTTAGGAACATATTTGTCGATGTACACCTCATTATAAGTCCAAAACTATATATGTATACCGAATTTTGAGGACGCTCAATTCGAGGGTCGTGGCGATGCTGCCCTCAAAGTTTTGTTTAATTTATTTTCTCAGAGTTTTAAATTGTGGATACAATTTATGTTTTATTAGATTTTTATGTATATATTTTGTTTATTTTCGCTTCTGGATTTGATTAACTAAGCATGTTTTCGCACGTGCGAAGATCTACGTTATTTTTTAGCCATTACTTAATTTAAGCCATGTTCTATGCGTAAAGTAATGTCTCATAGATTGCACTCATTACCATAAAAGCTGATTATTGATTAAATTGTCATAATATCAGACAGCAGTGTTATCTCGTTAAACTGTTGTACGCGTACCTACGTTTAGGAACATATTTGTCGATGTACACCTCATTATAAGTCCAAAACTATATATGTATACCGAATTTTGAGGACGCTCAATTCGAGGGTCGTGGCGATGCTGCCCTCAAAGTTTTGTTTAATTTATTTTCTCAGAGTTTTAGATTGTGGATACAATTTATGTTTATATTTTTTTTATTTTCGATCCTGGATTCGATTAACTATGCTTGTTTTTGCACGTGCGAAACATCTACGATATTTTTTCTAGCCATTACTACAAGGTTATTTTGGAACGATAATTTAAGCCATGTTCTCTGCGTAAAGTAATGTCTCATAGATTGCACTCATTACCATAAAAGCTGATTATTGATTAAATTGTCATAATATCAGACAGCAGTGTTATCTCGTTAAACTGTTGTACGCGTACCTACGTTTAGGAACATATTTGTCGATGTACACCTCATTATAAGTCCAAAACTATATATGTATACCGAATTTTGAGGACGCTCAATTCGAGGGTCGTGGCGATGCTGCCCTCAAAGTTTTGTTTAATTTATTTTCTCAGAGTTTTAGATTGTGGATACAATTTATGTTTATATTTTTTTTATTTTCGATCCTGGATTCGATTAACTATGCTTGTTTTTGCACGTGCGAAACATCTACGATATTTTTTCTATCCATTACTACAAGGTTATTTTGGAACGATAATTTAAGCCATGTTCTCTGCGTAAAGTAATGTCTCATAGATTGCACTCATTACCATAAAAGCTGATTATTGATTAAATTGTCATAATATCAGACAGCAGTGTTATCTCGTTAAACTGTTGTACGCGTACCTACGTTTAGGAACATATTTGTCGATGTACACCTCATTATAAGTCCAAAACTATATATGTATACCGAATTTTGAGGACGCTCAATTCGAGGGTCGTGGCGATGCTGCCCTCAAAGTTTTGTTTAATTTATTTTCTCAGAGTTTTAAATTTGGATACAATTTATGTTTTATTAGATTTTTATGTATATATTTTGTTTATTTTCGCTTCTGGATTTGATTAACTAAGCATGTTTTCGCACGTGCGAAGATCTACGTTATTTTTTAGCCATTACTTAATTTAAGCCATGTTCTATGCGTAAAGTAATGTCTCATAGATTGCACTCATTACCATAAAAGCTGATTATTGATTAAATTGTCATAATATCAGACAGCAGTGTTATCTCGTTAAACTGTTGTACGCGTACCTACGTTTAGGAACATATTTGTCGATGTACACCTCATTATAAGTCCAAAACTATATATGTATACCGAATTTTGAGGACGCTCAATTCGAGGGTCGTGGCGATGCTGCCCTCAAAGTTTTGTTTAATTTATTTTCTCAGAGTTTTAGATTGTGGATACAATTTATGTTTATATTTTTTTTATTTTCGATCCTGGATTCGATTAACTATGCTTGTTTTTGCACGTGCGAAACATCTACGATATTTTTTCTAGCCATTACTACAAGGTTATTTTGGAACGATAATTTAAGCCATGTTCTCTGCGTAAAGTAATGTCTCATAGATTGCACTCATTACCATAAAAGCTGATTATTGATTAAATTGTCATAATATCAGACAGCAGTGTTATCTCGTTAAACTGTTGTACGCGTACCTACGTTTAGGAACATATTTGTCGATGTACACCTCATTATAAGTCCAAAACTATATATGTATACCGAATTTTGAGGACGCTCAATTCGAGGGTCGTGGCGATGCTGCCCTCAAAGTTTTGTTTAATTTATTTTCTCAGAGTTTTAGATTGTGGATACAATTTATGTTTATATTTTTTTATTTTCGATCCTGGATTCGATTAACTATGCTTGTTTTTGCACGTGCGAAACATCTACGATATTTTTTCTATCCATTACTACAAGGTTATTTTGGAACGATAATTTAAGCCATGTTCTCTGCGTAAAGTAATGTCTCATAGATTGCACTCATTACCATAAAAGCTGATTATTGATTAAATTGTCATAATATCAGACAGCAGTGTTATCTCGTTAAACTGTTGTACGCGTACCTACGTTTAGGAACATATTTGTCGATGTACACCTCATTATAAGTCCAAAACTATATATGTATACCGAATTTTGAGGACGCTCAATTCGAGGGTCGTGGCGATGCTGCCCTCAAAGTTTTGTTTAATTTATTTTCTCAGAGTTTTAAATTGTGGATACAATTTATGTTTTATTAGATTTTTATGTATATATTTTGTTTATTTTCGCTTCTGGATTTGATTAACTAAGCATGTTTTCGCACGTGCGAAGATCTACGTTATTTTTTAGCCATTACTTAATTTAAGCCATGTTCTATGCGTAAAGTAATGTCTCATAGATTGCACTCATTACCATAAAAGCTGATTATTGATTAAATTGTCATAATATCAGACAGCAGTGTTATCTCGTTAAACTGTTGTACGCGTACCTACGTTTAGGAACATATTTGTCGATGTACACCTCATTATAAGTCCAAAACTATATATGTATACCGAATTTTGAGGACGCTCAATTCGAGGGTCGTGGCGATGCTGCCCTCAAAGTTTTGTTTAATTTATTTTCTCAGAGTTTTAGATTGTGGATACAATTTATGTTTATATTTTTTTTATTTTCGATCCTGGATTCGATTAACTATGCTTGTTTTTGCACGTGCGAAACATCTACGATATTTTTTCTAGCCATTACTACAAGGTTATTTTGGAACGATAATTTAAGCCATGTTCTCTGCGTAAAGTAATGTCTCATAGATTGCACTCATTACCATAAAAGCTGATTATTGATTAAATTGTCATAATATCAGACAGCAGTGTTATCTCGTTAAACTGTTGTACGCGTACCTACGTTTAGGAACATATTTGTCGATGTACACCTCATTATAAGTCCAAAACTATATATGTATACCGAATTTTGAGGACGCTCAATTCGAGGGTCGTGGCGATGCTGCCCTCAAAGTTTTGTTTAATTTATTTTCTCAGAGTTTTAGATTGTGGATACAATTTATGTTTTATTAGATTTTATGTATATATTTTGTTTATTTTCGCTTCTGGATTTGATTAACTAAGCATGTTTTCGCACGTGCGAAGATCTACGTTATTTTTTAGCCATTACTTAATTTAAGCCATGTTCTATGCGTAAAGTAATGTCTCATAGATTGCACTCATTACCATAAAAGCTGATTATTGATTAAATTGTCATAATATCAGACAGCAGTGTTATCTCGTTAAACTGTTGTACGCGTACCTACGTTTAGGAACATATTTGTCGATGTACACCTCATTATAAGTCCAAAACTATATATGTATACCGAATTTTGAGGACGCTCAATTCGAGGGTCGTGGCGATGCTGCCCTCAAAGTTTTGTTTAATTTATTTTCTCAGAGTTTTAGATTGTGGATACAATTTATGTTTATATTTTTTTTATTTTCGATCCTGGATTCGATTAACTATGCTTGTTTTTGCACGTGCGAAACATCTACGATATTTTTTCTAGCCATTACTACAAGGTTATTTTGGAACGATAATTTAAGCCATGTTCTCTGCGTAAAGTAATGTCTCATAGATTGCACTCATTACCATAAAAGCTGATTATTGATTAAATTGTCATAATATCAGACAGCAGTGTTATCTCGTTAAACTGTTGTACGCGTACCTACGTTTAGGAACATATTTGTCGATGTACACCTCATTATAAGTCCAAAACTATATATGTATACCGAATTTTGAGGACGCTCAATTCGAGGGTCGTGGCGATGCTGCCCTCAAAGTTTTGTTTAATTTATTTTCTCAGAGTTTTAAATTGTGGATACAATTTATGTTTTATTAGATTTTTATGTATATATTTTGTTTATTTTCGCTTCTGGATTTGATTAACTAAGCATGTTTTCGCACGTGCGAAGATCTACGTTATTTTTTAGCCATTACTTAATTTAAGCCATGTTCTATGCGTAAAGTAATGTCTCATAGATTGCACTCATTACCATAAAAGCTGATTATTGATTAAATTGTCATAATATCAGACAGCAGTGTTATCTCGTTAAACTGTTGTACGCGTACCTACGTTTAGTAACATATTTGTCGATGTACACCTCATTATAAGTCCAAAACTATATATGTATACCGAATTTTGAGGACGCTCAATTCGAGGGTCGTGGCGATGCTGCCCTCAAAGTTTTGTTTAATTTATTTTCTCAGAGTTTTAGATTGTGGATACAATTTATGTTTATATTTTTTTTATTTTCGATCCTGGATTCGATTAACTATGCTTGTTTTTGCACGTGCGAAACATCTACGATATTTTTTCTAGCCATTACTACAAGGTTATTTTGGAACGATAATTTAAGCCATGTTCTCTGCGTAAAGTAATGTCTCATAGATTGCACTCATTACCATAAAAGCTGATTATTGATTAAATTGTCATAATATCAGACAGCAGTGTTATCTCGTTAAACTGTTGTACGCGTACCTACGTTTAGGAACATATTTGTCGATGTACACCTCATTATAAGTCCAAAACTATATATGTATACCGAATTTTGAGGACGCTCAATTCGAGGGTCGTGGCGATGCTGCCCTCAAAGTTTTGTTTAATTTATTTTCTCAGAGTTTTAAATTGTGGATACAATTTATGTTTTATTAGATTTTTATGTATATATTTTGTTTATTTTCGCTTCTGGATTTGATTAACTAAGCATGTTTTCGCACGTGCGAAGATCTACGTTATTTTTTAGCCATTACTTAATTTAAGCCATGTTCTATGCGTAAAGTAATGTCTCATAGATTGCACTCATTACCATAAAAGCTGATTATTGATTAAATTGTCATAATATCAGACAGCAGTGTTATCTCGTTAAACTGTTGTACGCGTACCTACGTTTAGGAACATATTTGTCGATGTACACCTCATTATAAGTCCAAAACTATATATGTATACCGAATTTTGAGGACGCTCAATTCGAGGGTCGTGGCGATGCTGCCCTCAAAGTTTTGTTTAATTTATTTTCTCAGAGTTTTAGATTGTGGATACAATTTATGTTTATATTTTTTTTATTTTCGATCCTGGATTCGATTAACTATGCTTGTTTTTGCACGTGCGAAACATCTACGATATTTTTTCTAGCCATTACTACAAGGTTATTTTGGAACGATAATTTAAGCCATGTTCTCTGCGTAAAGTAATGTCTCATAGATTGCACTCATTACCATAAAAGCTGATTATTGATTAAATTGTCATAATATCAGACAGCAGTGTTATCTCGTTAAACTGTTGTACGCGTACCTACGTTTAGGAACATATTTGTCGATGTACACCTCATTATAAGTCCAAAACTATATATGTATACCGAATTTTGAGGACGCTCAATTCGAGGGTCGTGGCGATGCTGCCCTCAAAGTTTTGTTTAATTTATTTTCTCAGAGTTTTAGATTGTGGATACAATTTATGTTTATATTTTTTTTATTTTCGATCCTGGATTCGATTAACTATGCTTGTTTTTGCACGTGCGAAACATCTACGATATTTTTTCTATCCATTACTACAAGGTTATTTTGGAACGATAATTTAAGCCATGTTCTCTGCGTAAAGTAATGTCTCATAGATTGCACTCATTACCATAAAAGCTGATTATTGATTAAATTGTCATAATATCAGACAGCAGTGTTATCTCGTTAAACTGTTGTACGCGTACCTACGTTTAGGAACATATTTGTCGATGTACACCTCATTATAAGTCCAAAACTATATATGTATACCGAATTTTGAGGACGCTCAATTCGAGGGTCGTGGCGATGCTGCCCTCAAAGTTTTGTTTAATTTATTTTCTCAGAGTTTTAAATTTTGGATACAATTTATGTTTTATTAGATTTTTATGTATATATTTTGTTTATTTTCGCTTCTGGATTTGATTAACTAAGCATGTTTTCGCACGTGCGAAGATCTACGTTATTTTTTAGCCATTACTTAATTTAAGCCATGTTCTATGCGTAAAGTAATGTCTCATAGATTGCACTCATTACCATAAAAGCTGATTATTGATTAAATTGTCATAATATCAGACAGCAGTGTTATCTCGTTAAACTGTTGTACGCGTACCTACGTTTAGGAACATATTTGTCGATGTACACCTCATTATAAGTCCAAAACTATATATGTATACCGAATTTTGAGGACGCTCAATTCGAGGGTCGTGGCGATGCTGCCCTCAAAGTTTTGTTTAATTTATTTTCTCAGAGTTTTAGATTGTGGATACAATTTATGTTTATATTTTTTTTATTTTCGATCCTGGATTCGATTAACTATGCTTGTTTTTGCACGTGCGAAACATCTACGATATTTTTTCTAGCCATTACTACAAGGTTATTTTGGAACGATAATTTAAGCCATGTTCTCTGCGTAAAGTAATGTCTCATAGATTGCACTCATTACCATAAAAGCTGATTATTGATTAAATTGTCATAATATCAGACAGCAGTGTTATCTCGTTAAACTGTTGTACGCGTACCTACGTTTAGGAACATATTTGTCGATGTACACCTCATTATAAGTCCAAAACTATATATGTATACCGAATTTTGAGGACGCTCAATTCGAGGGTCGTGGCGATGCTGCCCTCAAAGTTTTGTTTAATTTATTTTCTCAGAGTTTTAAATTGTGGATACAATTTATGTTTTATTAGATTTTTATGTATATATTTTGTTTATTTTCGCTTCTGGATTTGATTAACTAAGCATGTTTTCGCACGTGCGAAGATCTACGTTATTTTTTAGCCATTACATAATTTAAGCCATGTTCTATGCGTAAAGTAATGTCTCATAGATTGAACTTATTACCATAAAAGCTGATTATTGATTAAATTGTCATAATATCAGACAGCAGTGTTATCTCGTTAAACTGTTATACGCGTACCTACGTTTAGGAACATACTTGTCGATGTACACCTCATTATAAGTCCAAAACTATATATGTATACCGAATTTTGAGGACGCTCAATTCGAGGGTCGTGGCGATGCTGCCCTCAAAGTTTTGTTTAATTTATTTTCTCAGAGTTTTAGATTGTGGATACAATTTATGTTCATATTTTTTTTATTTTCGATCCTGGATTTGATTAACTAAGCATGTTTTCGCACGTGCGAAGATCTACGTTATTTTTTAGCCATTACTTAATTTAAGCCATGTTCTATGCGTAAAGTAATGTCTCATAGATTGAACTTATTACCATAAAACTGATTATTAATTAAATTGTCACAATATCAGACAGCAGTTTTATTTTATTTTAGAATTGTTACACGTACCTAAGTTTAGGAACATATTTGTCGATGTACACCTCATTATAAGTCCAAAACTATATATGTATACCGAATTTTGAGGACGCTCAATTCGAAGGTCGTGACGATGCTTTCCTCAAAGTTTTGTTAAATTTATTTTCTCAGAGTTTTAAATTGTGGATACAATTTATGTTTTATTAGATTTTTATGTATATATTTTGTTTATTTTCGCTTCTGGATTGGATTAACCAAGCAAGTTTTTGCACGTGCGAAAGATCTACGGTATTTTCTCTAGCCATTACTACTACGTTATTTTGAAACGATTATCCAAGCCAAGTTCTATGCGTAAATTAACGTCGTATAGATTGCACTTATTACAATAAAAGCTGATTATTGATATAATTGTCATAATATCAGACAGCAGTATTATCTCGTTAAACTGTTGTACGCGTACCTAAGTTTAGGAACATATTTGTTGATGTACACCTCAGTATAAGCATAAAACTATATAGGTATATATCATGTTCCATTTGTCGCTGTTCTTCTCTATTGATTTTATTCCTTTTTACGCATAATAGCTGTAAGTCCCCAAAATTAGGTATACATATATTTATTTGGTCTCAAATGACTGTATACATATAAAAGTCCTCAAAATACGATGTATACGTAAATGATAGAGCCTAAACTACTATTTTTTCAAATAACTCTGTTTAAACTATAAAAATTGGGGTATATATTATGATTTTTGAGCTCAGCGACGTCATGTACATCTATATATAGTGTTTGTATAGCGATGTATACAACGTCCCCAAACTTCGGCAAAGGTATATATATATATATATATATATATATATATATATATATATATATATATATATATATCTTGTCATTTCCGCTTTACTTCTGGTTACTTCCTGTCGACTTTCGGTCGACTTGCGGTTCACTTCCGATTCACTTCCGGTTTGCCTTCGCCCAGTTTAGGGGATGAAGTGCATTTATACCCGGTACAACCATCGACCAGACACATTTTCATATTATAAGAGGATTATATAAACTAAGTAATCTAACCTCTAACTTTTTATGCGAGATTTTCTGGCATTTAGTTAATGAAGAATTGGAACCTTTTTTCAATGCTTCAAAAGAATTTAGAAATAACTTTTATTATAGTAAATTTTTCGTGTTAAAAATCATCTCAGTGCGAAAACATTAGTAACTGAATAAAATTTAATTAAAAAATTTATCTTACCTTAAAATCTTACATTATGTAAATTAACCTCAAAAAAGTAAACTTAACCGAGAGAACGTCATCGAGCAAGGTAAATCTAGCAAGTATTAATGAATGAAAAGAAAAAAGAGCTGCAGAGACAATTTGATTAAAAAACTGTTTTTTTTTTTAGAATCTTTTCCAGAAATAAATCAGTTTAGTTATCTAAGGGAGGGTTTACGAAATTATATAAATACAGAAAGCTTTTTCGGAAATCAAAACCATACTTTCAGTTTATTAAAAATTATGAATTACATAGATTACTTACTTGTGATTTTACAGCTAAACTCTTTTGCATTTCTTCCACCTGCTCTACGGTTTCCGCTATCTTGCTAAGACCAACGTTTAAATGTAACTGTTGTTCTTCTAGATCACTACGTTTCTCTTGGTACAATTTAACAAAATGGTTAATAAAATCTAGATAATGTCTTGGAGTAATAAACATGGTTCGGCAACCCCGTTTCAATAATCTTGTATTAGCTTTGTGAAGCGTTTGATGCACGTAAACGCACGCATTAATAACAGCATCTCTATGCGTTGCCTGACCTACGAGTAATGAACAAGTAGATGGAAAATAATCTGGACATTTCCAATGTTGGTTATCTAAATCTATGCGGTTCGTAAATTCTTTTCCGACTTGGAACAGAGCATTATCGGACCAATCTCCAAACCAATTGAGAACGCAGCGGTTAAAAAGTGCTGGTGATGTAGCAGCTCTATTTTTCAATTCATCTGTACTAGGATTCATTGTAAAAACTACATGAAGATTTTTCATTACTTGACCTGTGAACCATTTATATAATTCTTCATTCGAATCAAGCATTAAACCTTCTCTCTGTGCACCTTCTTTACATTGTGTCATTAAAGTCGTGTACTCATCACCCTCAAAGAGGCCAGGTACTTCACCATTCGCAAGAAGAGTATTCATTCGTTCCAAGAAACTAGAATCTAGAACATTTGATTCATCAAGAATGAAAGCTATTTTTTCATCTTTACAACCAGATCTGCGAAGAACTTGCCGCAAATCTTCATCAAAATCATCAGCTGTGTATTTGTTATGAACCTAGAAAAAATATTATTTTATGAATAACATAAGCTTATCTGTTACATTTGTATGATGTATATACATTTCATGGATTCCAACTCAAGTTTTTCATAACAATCATTTTGCGAGAATATCGATGGCTTAGTGAAAAAACAACGTATCCCAGCGGCGACATCGGAAATGTCGCAGCCCGGTAGCGAATCTGAGAACGTCGCATTTCAAATGCGATTTTTTTCCTAATTTTTAGAAGCAGCGCTACGAGATTTTTAAATACGAATTTAGAAGGTATAAAATGTGCGTAATAATTCTGAAAAAAATCCAGAATAAGTTTTTTTTGCCTTTGTTTATATTATTAAAAACTTATACCATTAAACGAACCGGATTCAACTTAATGGACAAATTAAATCATATTATTGTGATGTATGTACACAAACCCCAAGCACATGGAGATCAGTCTTCATCCTGAGTTGAAGTTTCCGATTTTAGCCGACTGACTTTTTTACATGCGTTTGGGTATACAATGGGTACAAAACACGGGTCGAACCTTCAAATCATATACCAACAAAAATGTTGAAATATTGAATTTATTTTGTTAAGCGTATGTCGACTAACCAGTGCAATACACTGGAAAGAATGGCATAGCTAAGCAGTGCAATAAACTGTGCAGCAGAGAATGCTGAATTGTAAAACAGCATCGAAGGAAGAGTAGATATGAAAGCGGTAGTGTAAGTCGAGTGAGTCAGATGAAATGTAGTCGTCGTAGAAAATCATGTATTGGTGCTTATATCTGATTAAATAAAGAATCTTTTACACATATTTTAACAAAAAAGTTACGGACCAATTATTTATTACCAAAAAATAGTTTTTATTGCGCCCCGGGTAATTCCGGCATTAATGGACAGTTGAGCACGAGATCTTGAATTTAAAAAAAAATTGTCGAAAATAACCGTTTCTATCAAAAGTTACCAGCAATTTCATCTAGGGTAAAATTAATAAAAAATGCCTTCAATGGGGCACACCACCTTTGAAATTAAAATGAACATTTTACATTAAAAATTTCTAAATACTTATATAAATAAACCAAATTTCGTTTACTAATCTTAGACAGAATTACCTTCATTTTGATGGTTTTACACCTTCTATATACATCTACTACCTACGTATAGTAGCGAGTCCATAATTCACTGACCGTAAGTTAAAAGTACATTAGTTATGGTATGAATGAGGGGATTTGGTTTAAATTCTATATAACAAGTTACGTGATAATTATGTTAAAACTAATCAAAAATTGATAAAAAAAATCAGTAATATGCTTATAAAACTTTTTATATGGAATTTAAACCAAATCCTTCATTCATACCATAACTAATTTACTTTTAAACAATATCCTGGAGTTTGAGCTCATTTGGGCCATTCGTTTCTTTGGAATCTTAAGGTCAGCAAATTATGGACTACCTACTATACGTAGGTATTATGGAGGTATATAGAAGGTCTAAAACCATCAAAATAACGGTAATTATGTCTCAGAATAGTAAACAAAATGTGGTTTATTTATATAAGTATTTAGACATTTTTAATGAAAAATTTTAATTTTAATTTCAAAGATGGTATGCCCCCTTAAACACATGTTCGCTTGGTCAAGTAATAAATTACCTGAGGCGCAATAAAGGCTATTTTTTGGTCATTAGTAATTGGTGCGTAACTTTTTGTTAGTATATGGTTTTGCAAAATTCGCAGTAATTCTGCGAAAAATAATGTTGGTTTGAGTGGCGGCTCCCTTCCATGCTCTCTACATTATACATTTGAATTTGCGGCAGTCTGCATTCTGTTCTTCTATTAGTGCGTGGCGGCCATGACAGTGCTAACGCGTACTGGCGCCCTCTGACTCAAGCTTGCAGAGTAAACATTCTCATAGTGCGCGCCGTATAGGACTAAGGGGAGAAGAGAGTATAGATATAGTTATACTCAGCGCGCGGAGAGCTCGGCACTGCATGCGGCAGAGATCTATATTTAGCACGGGTAGTAGGGAGGGGAGCGTAATGTGTCGCGTCATTCGAGATCGTTTTCAAATTTATACCGCGCGGTAAGATGTTTCACATCAAAAATCGCGTCTGAAATACGACCTTCTCGGAGACACTGCTGGAATACGTTGTTATTTTACTCAGCAATCGATATACTTAATACATACTAATACACAGTGAAATATTTTATTTACTTATTAACAAGTTAATGGGCAATAGAAATACACGCGCGCTTTACGTGGTCCTTCTTCTTTGCTTGTCTAATTACCCTGGTAGAAAAGTCACTATAACTTCTGGGCGGCTCATTTACTTCTGCCTAGTTCTTATAAGCATAAAAAATACAAAATTCTATTTAGAGCTTGACATAATCCGCTCATATTATACCGGGTGCTTAAGGTGGTGTTAACTAAATATATACCATTGTTAACTAAATACCGTTGAGATATTAATGAAATTTCATATATCAATTTATATTAACCCAGAAATTACGCGAAAGAATATTGTAAATCAGTCTAATGGGAATCGCATTTTCAGTAACAGACAAACCTAAAGTTTATAAAAACTACCGTTCAGATTTTGTTAAGAATTTTTGTACTGAATGATACATTTTTCAATACTGTTTATCCTTTTTGGAAACTATGATTAGGTAGATGTAAGTATTAAAAAGGATTGATTAAAAGTAAAAAAAGTCACACTTAAGCTCCAGTGATTTGCAAGTAATTAGAATCGTTTGTATAACTTTACCTATTCGAAATGCAGATTTCCGTGTCAAACGCGTTTCCAATAATTTTCCGAGACGGAAAATTTTCTCTGATGTTTAATATGACTTTTTTTGTTAATTTTCATAAGAAAAAAAAATTAAATGCTTTGAAAGTGTTTTATCTATTTAAAATCTTTTATATCACTCACGTAATTAAGTAAGCTGATTTTTCGTGGAAAATAGCTTTTTCATGATTTGTAACCGATTTCAAGAGCCGCATAATGTTGTATGACCTCAAATATAATTTTTCTTCATATTTTATATGTTATAATATGTAAAAAAAGTTGTAGCACAAAGAAAATAATTTTTTGTGGTCATCAGGTCTAAAAATATCGAAAATTCACGTATTTTTACAAAAGTTCCCAACTTTGGACATTTATCATAGGCAAGGAAAGAAGGAGTTACTTTTCAAGCTGTATTACCCATATTTCACATAACTTGAGCTGTAAGCTCAAAACATTTTATTAAGATCGACCAATCCTGCGTAATTTTATTTTGAAACTAAGATAGCCATTTTTGCAGACTGTGGGACTTAGCGACGGTACTTCATTAAGAGAAAGTATTAGTTTTTGGATCTCTTCTAATCTAACTTTGCAAAAATTAATAAATAATTATTTTGTAATTAATATATTGTCTCCGTGCCCAAAGTCGTCGTCGTCTGTAATATCTGAGAAATGAATTTAAAAAAGAGTTCAGTAAATGAATCAGTAAGTCTAAGTTTATCATCATAATGCCATATGCATTGTAAACATGTTAAAAAATAGTAATTTTGCACAGATTTTATTATGTTATCTGAAAACATGTAACCTAGATGATTTTGTCGCCTGCTATCATTAGGTTAAGAGCAGTTAGCTTAGCAAATTACTAATAATCTCGGCACTCTTCAGACTCTATTTCAGCGAGAAGAACCGCATCACACGATTTTGAAGTTCAAAATAAAAAAACATGCCCGTCTCGTGATTTTTGTACGAGTCAACACGGAAAAAGGTTTTCAGTGGTTTTTCGCGTGCCTCGAGAAGTAGCGAGTTCTAGATTCTGTGGCAGCGTCTTTCGCTGTGCTGGAATCCGTTTTTCGGGTTCCAAGCAGCGAGTTTTGACGCGCTATCCCGCCAGTCAAGCGGTAGACTAGGAAGAGTGGGGAGAACAGAGACAAAGACAGAAACAGTAAACACGCGCGCTGATTGGTCGTGATTTTGGAGAGTAAGGCATGCGTCCAAAAACGTCGTGGCGTGCATCCGAAAAACAGGTTCCATGCTTGACATAGAAGCGAAAAATCGCTGAAAACCTTTTTCCGTGAAGTGGGTTTTTTTTTCCGCGGATGTCTAAAATAACCTGAAATGAGTCCTAGAATATCAATCAGGAGTCTGTTGGACCAAGAGTTGTCTAGCTACTCAAAGAAGATTGTCACAGACAAGATGCTTCGGAGTATCGTCGGCAGCGGCCATAGCATCCGTCATCGGAGAGCCTAGCGCTCGTCTGTGACACGTCCGGACAATGTGGGCAGCCGTCCTCGGAGCCTCAAAAAACAAAACCGGGTCGCTCGTCGAAGCCGTGCCTAAAGTGCTGGCTTATGTGTCAGCAGCGGTGCGCGCCCGTGCGTTTGTATAATTTTAATTTGAATTTCTAAGTATGTCCCTGGATGCTAGTGCTTATATGCACGTAAGAAAAAGCGCGATGTCCCGGTGCATTGGGGTTCTATTCAAATCACCTTTCAGCTCTGTGAAAGCTGAGAAAAGGTTTAAAAAAGTAGAATATTTATGTGTACAACGCGGATGTTGTGTGTATGTGTAACAGCCGCTACTGTTTTACAATTTTAGACAGAGCTCCTAAGTATAAAATATTTCTTTTTGATGTAAAAGTATACTTATATAATTGATGAAGATCTGTAGAAAGAAAAGTGAGAAAAATACCAATGCTATATAATATGCGCTATAAATGTAAAATATGTATAGTATAAGAAAACATTTATAATTAATACTTATACGCTGTCGTAGTAGGTTTTGGGCAGGTGCCCGAATCTTTCGCTACGTACAGCTTGGCTTTTTCTCTAAATTTCGTAACGAATGTTAGAATTCGCGGTATTCCTGGTGCAAGAGCGGGCGAGACGAGCAACTACGAGGATCGTAGTTGCTTGTCTCGACCGCTTTAGCAACAAAAAATGTATCGCTTAAACGGCGTTTTATAAATTTTCGGAAAGTGTCGCACGCCTTTTTACTTGAAGGCAGCTTTGATAGATTCACGCGTTTCGCTTGATTGATTCCTGTACGGCGCTGTTTAGAAACAGCATATACTGCGAGAAAAAAATCGTTAAAATAAAAAAGTACTTGATGCTCTTATATTTCCTAAGACTACTAGTCTACTACGCGTTGTTGGCTTTTGACTCTACAGTCGTGGGTCACGGATATAGAGAATAGAGAAAATATCTCTATGGGCACAGAGCCTTTCTACCTCCCTACGTAGGTGCCTACCTCAAGTTTTCTAAACTCTAATTTCAGCAGAATCTTGGAGATGCTCTATAGGTTCCGTACTAATGACAGCGGGTCTCACAGCCTTTCTAGCTCCCTATGAAAGTACTTGCACGAGTAATCTTGGCTCGGTTTCTAGCAGAACTTCACAGGTGCTCTATAGGCTCCAGAGAAGCGTTGGGAGATTCGGCCTGAGGTACCCAGCTTTTCAATATGCCCAAGTGCTTTGCACTTAATCGCTTGCCGAGAATCACGTGCTACTGTTCGAGAGGTGCCTCCAAAACGGCCTTATTTTCTATCGTCACGGTTGTGGTGGCTCGGTTAGACTGCTCGTTGTAGTACTTAGCTAACGGTTATAATCGGATTGGAATAATAAATGAACGGAAACATTTCATTACTTATGCGGCACATACAATTTTCGTCTTGAAGTGATTAATTGGTATTCACAACCACGATTAAGCGAGTGCGAATGCGACAATTTTTCATATTGAAATATGACTATTTTACGGCTAGATATTTCGATTTGTATAAGATCCCGCAACGCGTCTTTATCTCTCGCAATCAGTTTACGAAATTTAAGTTTACCAGTTAAAGTATAAAATTATGCAGAATAAAATAGGAATAGAATAGTGGAAATAAAATAAAACATGCTTTGATACTTTACTTGAAACGCATTTTCCGGATACCCGGTATGTATCGAGCGCTTATCTCTCAGAGTTCGGGTTACAGACGCTCGCGTCTTCTTTGGCGAAAAACTCTCGCGATCTACGATAGTTTATTCGTTTTTCTTTTACCGTTTTTTAAATGCTACAAATCCATTTATGTTCTCTTTGCGCACTGCGTCCGGCACGCGGTGCGCCCGGTACCACGTAAAAAAACGGTAAAATTAAAGAATGAAGCTGGGGACTTTCTTACTTTTTAAACGGCTTATTTTGCGCAAAAAGTATATTGTTTATATATTATCTGCTAGCTTTCCTCCACTTTGCAAGATAAAATAAATTATTGCTGAACACGTAGCATACCCCATTTTATTTAACTTAAAATAAAACAATGGATCGCAAGTTTAGATCGCGACTTTGGGAAATTCCATTAATTTTGCAACCGTTTAAGATTACGATTTCTTAAAAAAAAAAAGAGATTTCTTTTCTTGTTGCTATGAGTCATAAGGATGCATAGAGACTGGTTAACTCTATTCCTGCGTCCTTGGCCTGAAGACTAAATCTTTGCAGTCTCTTTTGCTGTTAATTGCACCATGCGCATTGCTAGGCAAGTAACCGCTACTATTCACAGAACTTTTTGTCATTCAATCCCCATGCATTGGATTCGAGCAAAGGGCCGCCACTATACCTTCGGTGGCCTGTTTTGTCATTCTACGTATACGCTCTCACCCTTAACATTCGGAGGCATCCCAAAGGCTTTGGATTGCGGGTCCTAGCCGTAGTGAGAGTTAAGATTCTCTCGCTTAAAAGTTTGCTTGATTTCACGCGTGCTGGATTAGATCGGCTCTGCTAGGACAGTTGAAGTGGACGGCGAAATTTTTTCCGATCAGCGTACTTGCTTAGCGAGCAAAGCATAAGCCCAAGTTTCGCTCTGACTGCTTTTGGTCCGACGGTATGACGGTCCAACGTCTGACAGAGGAAAAAGTAACGCTTTGAGCTGATCCTGCGTAAACGGTTCGCGCCATTAAGGCTCTGCCGCGAGCTCTCGTGTGCACGCAAGTAGATTATTTACCGAATTTTCGCACAATTTAACGTCGGAACTGCTGCATGAATCACTTTCAAGTGCGCTGATTGATCCGGTGCTAGACTCGATACCAGAGTCGGCATTCGACTCAAAGTTCGATTCGGTGCTCGACCCGGAGCCCGACTTGGAACTTTCGGCTGAACCGCGCAGTTTTTGAATCTTGTGAATATATGCAGCTTGAAACCGAAGGGCTGTAGCAATAATTGCGTCCCCCTCAGCTATTGTTTCCGCGTTAAGTACGGCTTGGCAGCTGCTGCAATCAACTTTGCATGCCTATTTTGCTACTTCGCATATCTGTTTCTGAAATTGCGTGTTCTCTGCCAAATCGCTATCAAACTTAGATACGGCAAGCAGCTGCTTTATGGAACGCCTACGGGAAGCATAGGGAAAATCTCGAACTTTGCTGTGCGCGTCTACTACGAATGCACTCGGTTCTATGTAAAAGATTTACGAGAGATTCGCCTGACTTTCGATATCCGACGGCTCGCGCTCGTCACCGATTAATCGATTGTCTTGAGACTAAACACTTCTTCCGCTGTAAGAATCACAACAATTTTCCGGGACGCGCATGGCGCGTCTGAATTCGCGCCTTCTTTCAGCAGCGAGTCTATCGCGACGCTCACGCCTAACGCGTTTTTTATCAGAATCGTGATTTTAAATCTTGCGTTTCTTGCGTTCCCGAACCCGCGCAAACTTTTCTTTTTCGCGCGCTTTTTTTAGCTTCCGAAAGCTCGACATGCTTCGCTAAATATAAAACTTCCTGTTCGCGCCACTGGCTGTTACATGCCAAGTTTTCGCACGCGCATCCTTTCGCGCAATAGGCCGATCGAGCCTGTACTTCATTTCGTCGAAGCTGAGCTCGCCTTCGTGCTCTTTCTCTTTCTCTCTCTCTCTCGTTTTCGCTCTCGCCGTAGCGCACTTTGTGCGCGGCGCGCCCTTCGGGTATTGTAAATAAATGCATCGTTAATTCACGACGCGCACTAAAGCTTTAAAATATAAAATTTTTGCCGCGGTTTTTAATTTCTGACCTACCGATGTCGGATCACGTCAGATGTTTATAAAAACAAAACATACGACACTTCCGAAAAACCAAGCTGTATAAAAAAGCGAAAGAGACTTACAGTTTGGAAACGAAGAATACGGCCGCTGTACACATGATAGCTGTTGCTCGCTCTGGCTGGCTGGCTGTCGCTGGAGATGGCTCGGCTGTTCGCGCGCATCGGCGACTGGTCCACGCCGATGACTGTACTACGCGTGAAGGCTGCTGCGCTGGACTGCTCGTTGGCCCAGATGGTCTTAGTTGGTCCAGATGGACTTTGTGGGCCGTAGTTCGTCTTTGAGGATCCAGGCGGGCTTTGGTGATAATCGCAAAGTGCGTTGGCTTGATGGTGATAGAGGCCGTCGCTTGTTTCCCTTTTCTTTGCGAAAAGGAACTTGCAGCGAGATCTGACGGCCTTGAATATATTATTTTTCAGCTCTGGATTAATTTTTATCCGAAGCCTCGACAACCACTGGTGTTGCTGTCCTGCGTAGATTGTCGTATACGTATAGACGCTACTTTGACTGCTTGAAAAGCCGAGCTTGACGTTTTGCCCAAATTTAAAAAATTTGACAAAATGCTGGCCGATATTCTTCTCTTCGCTGCTTCATCGCTGCTTTCGCTGCGCAAATGCCATCCTAAGTGCATGACTATCGATCTAAAAACGCACATTAAAACTTGCCTAAAATGTTTTCCTTGCTTTAACCTTCAAAAAATAACTAATAGTGGCTTGAAAGAGAGGAAATTCCTTTGAAGCAGCGAACACAGAAACAAGACCTGCAGTCAATATCAGGGAAAACAAGTGTCCTACTATAGAGCATTCATTATCGAAAGACCGTACGACACTAGTAATTAAGAGAAAGACCAAAGCAGCCAACTCCAAAGGAGGGGCAATTTGTCATCTGTGGCCTTGAAAATACCTCTTGCTTTGAGGTCACTTCCGACGACATCAACAGAAAAAGTATCGACAATGTATCAAAGTCTATCTACAGACCAGATGATATTTTTCATTCAAGTAAGTAGGCTAAACTAGAGGAGGATTTCGAGGCACTGAGATCTATACTAACAATATTCTTCTTTCCGTTGTAAATAATAATAATGGTCTAAGTATAAGTAGTAGAATTAGGAATAAAATTGTAAATGGTAAAACCGCTAGCGATATTAATATTAATGTGAATAACGACGATAACAGCTGTGGGGCTTACAACTCAGAACCGCCGTCGTCAAAAGCGGGGTCTTGGCTCATAGCGGTAAGTTTACGTTTGGATGGGGTCAATATGGTAAGCCATCAGTAGATATAATTGTTTCGAATGTGTGTGACGGGACAGACACTCAGCGTCTTAAATGCAATGCACCATGTTCAAGACACTCTATCAGATGTCAATTTGTCTGCATAGTAGGTCAGAAAGTACAAATCAGCGTAGGTCTTTGAAATCTGTCTCAGAATATTAATCTCCATAGATGGTAGGCCTCTCTCATCGCGACACAGTAGGGAATATGGTGTGTACGAAAAGTAGACTTCATAAGTTCAGCACTAATGACATCAACTTAAGACCTCTTAATGAAAAAATACGTAACAACCTGATTCAAAGTGAAACACTATATTACTAGCAATGAGCACTACTCTCGCTGGCACTCGCTCAATTGCATTTTGATGGAGACTCAGTTCAACATGTACATTGTTAATAAGTACATTTGAAACAAATTTTTTATGATTTGAATTTACAATTATATAAAAGTTGACATTTTAAAAATATTGTAAATTTTATGTTATATAACATTACAACGTCTCTCCGGGACAGAATCAATATGCTGCATAATACTTCCTTTATTATAGCTACTAAAGGCGCAGTACATAAGAGAGTAAGAGAAAAAGAAAGAGAAGAAATATTTTAATTCGGCAACGTACGATGTTGCCACCTGCTTGCACGCTGCTGTCAAGACTTGACAACAGTGTGTCAGAGGGTATAGGTAAACCTGCAATCGTGCTAGCGAGCAATTTCAAGTCTGTCTTCATTCCACTCCTCACCGCGAATAGACACTTGCGCGCGTAAGACCCGTGCCGGCCACTTACATTTGTAAGTAGCAATTCTTACGAACTCCTGATTATTCGGGCAATTTAAAACCTCCTCTCTCTCTCTCTCACTCTTCGGCCTTCGCAAGTCCCTCTGTCAATCACTCATTTTACCCTTCTTTGACTACGCCTGCCTGGTGTTTCATGATCTATCCGGGGAACTAAATCTTAAATTGCAGCGCGCACAGAATGCCTGCACTCGTTTTGTTTTCGTCAACATCCCGAGGATGAATAATGTAACGCCGTATCGACAGAAGCTTGGCTGGCTACCAGTAAAAGCTCGCCGAGAATACTTTCTCGGTGCTCTCACTTTCGCTCTTCTGCAGACAGGTCGACCTAACTATCTGGCTAAAAACTTTATATTAACGGCTGACCGGGATGTGCGCAGGTCTATTCGGCATCGTGTTCCCACGTTTTATATTCGTCGATTCAACACTAATCTTTTTTACAACTCTTTTCAAATCTCAGCCCCCTATTTCTCGAACAGTTTACCCGACAACATTACCTCACTATCCTACAATAACACATCTCACTGTAAAATTATTAATTCTTAAACATTTATTATTCTGCGATGCTGTCTCGTCACCTGCTCACACCTCGGCCACCCCTCGATTTCAAATGTAGTATACTGTTTATAATATAGTCCTAGCTTTAACTTCGTTTTGTGTACAGGGCCACAGAGCCCTAAGTAGTACTAAGTAGTATTATTTATTGTTACATTAGTCTTTACAGGGCCGCAGAGCCCCTAGTTGTAATTACTTCAAGTTATTTTTACACCTACATTCAACTTCATAATCTATCTGTTAACGCTACTCTTCAATATGCGCTCTATGTATATCTATTGCACATGTAACAAACTATATAATTATTTATACCAAAATGTATTTCTGAATACTCTATGGGTCTTTAAGTCCCCGGGTTAAGATAAATGTCTAACTCTAACTCTAAAACTCTCTCAAATTGATCGTGTGTTGATAGCTCGCATCCGCCCGTCAGGCGCGCTGTGTATGCCAAACCTTAAATGAATAGTTAGCCTAAGTTTTACACTAACCCAAGATATTGTTATTAACTAATCCTGCACCCTGCCACCTCCACGGGCTCGTGTGCACAGACGAGCATATCTTGGTTGCCCGAGCCGTGCCTTCTGCACGCCCGACACGTTATTAATAATACAGGGGGCCCTTCTGTCCCTGATTATAATAACAGCGAGTAGCAATAAAGCTGCTGTTGTAACATATATATTTGAACAATGGTACAATCGACATAATATTAAAATTATTTATTTTGGAAAACAATGCTTTTTATAAACATCCCTAAATTTCGTTAAAATATTTTGCAAAAATTAATGTTTCAACATCCATTGTAATCATTGCTTATAAACTCATAGATTCATCTTGAAAATTGTAACTTTTAAATAATTTGTTTTCAAGCATTAACAATAAACATTAGTAAAGTAGCGTACGTACCTACAAACATACTTATCTCTTATTAAAACAAAAAAATATAATTTTTTTTTATACACTGTAACGTGGTGAACTTTCACTACGAGACAAGCCGGTCCAGGGAGGTCAGGGCAGAGCGTCCCGAGGTTGTGCGAATGATTTTGAATGTGTAATAATAATCGCGTCTGCTTGTTTTGACTAAACGGTGCCAGGGAAAGAGGAATCGCTCGCGAAGATCAAAGAGAACAGCAGCCGTCAGCTGTCGCAGAGGGCGAAGGGAACGAGAAAGGACGACGGACAAGGCTAGCGTGGTCACGGAGAATCAACAACTCGACAGGGCAGTCAAGTAACAGACCGCGCATCGTAAGGCGTCGTACGCCGATGGCAGAGCCCTGGCAGAGTCAGATGACGCTAGCATCGGAAGCAGTGTAGGGGTCAGCGTCTGAACGCTGATGAAGCTGAGAGTCCTACTCTCTCTGTAACAAGGAGTAGACGGGTGTAAATGATAACTGCTTGTCTCGTGGAACTGATCTTTATTCACGACTGGTCAGCTCACGATTCTCAGAAGGAATGCCGCTCGCAGGCAGCTGCATGCGCTCGCTCCTCTCTCTCTCTCTCTCTTTACAGTCAATGCCACCTCGAAGAGCTCAATTCTTTATCAAACAAGATGAGTGCCAATGCTGAGAGGATTACTGGTTGGGCTGAACAGAATAAGCTAAAACTTAATGTTGCTAAAACTAAAGCAATTGTCCTGGGCTCTCCCTACTACATAAACGCATTACCCTCAACAGCTAACACTTTCATTAACATAGGGGGTGCCCAGGTCAGCTTTGAATCTTCCGTGCGTAATCTGGGATTGGTGCTCGACTCTAAGCTTACGTGGAGGGAGCATATTACACAAGTGTGTAAGCGTGCTCACACACTAATGTACAGGCTTTACTTTTTCAGGAAAAGCACCAATCTCAGGTTGCGCAAGCACTTAGTGCAGGCCCTCCTGTTTCCTCTTATAGACTACTGTTCCCTCGTATACTGTGACCTGACGCAGGAACTCGACCTAAAACTTCAGAGGCTCGTGAATACAGGAATTCGGTACATCTATGGTGTAAGAAGAGATGAGCACATTTCCCCATACAGGCGGGAGTTGCAGTGGCTAACCACTGCCGGACGCAGGAAGTATTTCACTGTTTGTTTCCTAAGAAAAATGTTTAACACAGCCGTACCATCATACGTACTGGCATACTTTGACTTCCGCGTCACACTTCGGCCTGTTAGGGGGGAGGTGATACCTCTGGATATTCCGACATTCGCGACGGAGACGCTGAGGAACTCGTTTCATATCAGCGCCTCATACCTATGGAACAACCTGCCATCTCACATTCGTAACACTACATCTGTCTCAGGTTTCAAGAGACTAGCTAAAGAGCACTTTCTTGAGCTTGAAAACACAAACACTTGAATTCGCTTGTACACATTCACTCAAACGCACACACACACGCCTGTACACACTCACGCAAACGCACACACTCACACACTCTCGCTTGACCCATCTTCACACTATCATACTTTCACAATACACATTTTTACTGTACTACTATTGCTGCTGTATACATTTTATCGTACAACATACTGTACGTCAAATAACTCTAATCTAATCTAATCTAATCTAATCTCACGCCAACATGGCGGATCTCCCCACTTCTCGCAGTCGCTGGTCGGGAGAGGAGACTCCCTACAGCAGCTAGATCGGCGTTGCTGTTCACCCGCAGAGTGTTAGGGACACAAACTGCCGCGTATCGAACTCCAGATTTGTAAATGCTCAACTGAGTCAAGGGCCCTGATGTCAGTGAGAGAGAGAGAGAGAGAGAGAGAGAGAGAGTGTGTGAGAGATTAGATTAGATTAGATTAGATAGTTTTTATTTGCGAACATTATGTTGTACAATAATCAGATTCAGCATTATGAGGTGAAAGTAGAATAGAGTAAGTTGAGGCGTGTTTAGATTATGTATAGTGTAAAAGTGTACCGATGGTAAAAATGAATAGCTCGAGAATGAGTAGGTGTGTGCGTGTGAATGAGTGTGTCTCAGTTATGTGTTTTCGAGATGAAAGTAGTAATCTTTAGCAAGTTTTCTGAAGGTGACAGTAGATGAGGTGTTTCTGATGTGAGATGGCAGGCTATTCCATTAGTATGAGGCGCTGATATGAAACGAGTTCCTCAGCGTCTCAGTCCCGAAGGCAGGTATTTCCAGAGGTGTCACCTCGCCCCTCACAGGCCGGAGCGAGACGCAGAAGTCAAAAAAGGCCAGTACGTATGATGGTACGACCGAGTTAAACATTTTACGAAGGAAGCAGACTATGAAGTACTTCCTGCGTTCGTCAGTGGTTAGCCACTGCAGCTCCTGCCTGTAAGGGGAGATGTGCACATCTATGGTGGCAAAGGGGCCTTAGTGGCAGAAATTCCAAGTTTCTCCAGCTCTCTCCAGATCTCGGCAACATCAGTCAAGGTTGACAGGCGTGAATAGTAATAATTCAGCCTGGCTTCCTCGACCTGTTTGTGAGCATTGTATCTAGCTAGTCTGTATAAGCGGAGATCTGAATCAAGCCTGGAGTCCCTGAAACGCCGGTAAAGTCTCTCCCTCTCAGATACAAGGTCACGAAGAGCCGTGGTGAACCACGGGTGACGTTGTTTTCTCAGTGTTACAGTCCGTAATGAGGCGAGATGATTAATGGCGTTAGTGAGGTTAGCGTTAAGTGTAGAGATGCATTCGTCAAGTGATGAAGCGCTGAGGGATGACCAGTCACATGCGCTAAGAAAGTCCCTTAGCTTCTCGGCGTTGATTCCCTTAAAGTTTCTGTAGGAGTATGTGTTAGGCACGTATCGTGGAATCTGTACGTCGAGAGTGGCCGTGATAAGGTCATGTCCATTGATGAAAGGTGAGTCTGTCTTCCAGTGTGACAGCAGGCGACCCTGCTCGTCGATTAGACACAAGTCAAGCCAGGTATCCGAACCCTGTTTATGATGCGTGGCACCATAGGGGACAGAAGAAAGGGAATTTTCATCAATGAAGGCCTTGATGAACTTGGCATCTTCAGATGAAGAAAGCTGGTCAGAGTTGAAGTCTCCCATTATGACCTTCGTGGAGTAGTTGTGCATGTGGGTTGTTAGCTGGTCTATAAAGTTAGAGCCTTGGAAGAATGGAGCGTGAGGAGGACGATACACAACCCCCACGAAGATCGGAGAGATTCCCTTTGCCGATACCTCGCAGAAGAGATATTCAGACTTACCTGGCTTGCCAGACCAGTCACCATCAGATGATGAAATAACGCTAGCCGTCAGTGATTTATGTATATAGAGGGCCACACCTCCTCCGTTTCTGTTTCTGTCCCGTCTGTACAGTAGGTAGTCATCCAGTGAAGGGATGGACGTTACCTTGTCGCTCAACCAGGTCTCGGTAACAGCTATTACGTGGAATGGAGAGCGAGTGGATAAGAAAAGCCTGATCATCTCAATGTAACCCGTAAGCGAGTTTGCATTAAAATGACAGACTCGTAGACCTTCGGACAGAGATACCTTAGAATCGAGTGAAGACATGGCAGATGAGCTTGATGGTGAATGTGGTGGAATGATGTCTTTGTATTGTAGCCTCAGTGTTGAACGATGTCGGCAGCAGGCGGGAACCGGGCTAAAAAAGTCTCCAGCTCAGCGTCGGTGTTGATGACGGTATCACGCTCGCTGTCGTCGTTGCAGCGCATGTAGAGTCTGCTGAGAGAGAGAGAGAGAGAGAGAGAGAGAGAGAGAGAGAGAGAGAGACAGCGCAGGCGCTGCGGCCTGACGACCGAGAACCGAGTGCGCGAGCCTATGAGAAATGAAAGCAAGCAAGACAGCAGTCTCCGCGCTACGAATAGGCGAGAGCGCCGCCGCGGCGGGACGGGAGAGCTAGGTCTCAATATCTCTAGCCGAGCGCGAGACCGGTACTCTCCTGCACTGGCTGAACCGGACTACACGTGTCGACGAAAGGATCCCGCTGGACATCATTGGAATCGTCCACCTTCCTGTGGCTGACCGAGATTTTCTTGGAGTCTTCAAGGGACGTGAAGGTTGGTGTGTCGTTTCGATTTTCCTCCGTTTTGGCTTTCTCGCGGGTGCGCAGCTCCGCTTACGGTTCGCGAACGGCAAGACTCTTTGTTCGGCTAGGCTACCTCGTGCGCGGCTATTTATTGTGGCTATCTTGCGTATCTAGTAATAAGTTCTGGGCAACCTTTTGTACATTTAATTTTGTGAGTCTCGCTGTAAGTCGTCGGACGCGATGACGTTATGACTTTTTTTGGTAGATTTGATTGATATACGATGCTCTTCCTTGTAAACGATGTCCCGTAGATCAGGGAGTCATCCTGGCACCTAGACATCATCTACAAGAAGTCATGATTTTTTTTCGGTACATTTCATTTATATACGATGCTCTTTCTCGTAGACGATGTCGCGTCGACATGGGGGTCATCCAGACACCGAGACATCGTCTACAAGAATTCAAAAGTATTTTTCGGTGTGTTTTATCTTTGAGCGGTGTTCTTCTCTTTATATGATGCCGCATCGACCTGGGGGCCATCCTGACACCTGGACTTCATCTACAAGAATTCGAAAGTATTTTTGGGTATACTTTATGTTTCAGTGGTGCTCTTCTCTTTATATGATATCACGTCGACCTGGGGGTTATCCTGATACCTGGACATCGTCTACAAGAAGAAACACGATTTTTCAGTCCATTCGTTGTATATGGTGTGTTTTTATTTTCTCCTACATCGAGAACCCAATTTTTAAATTCATGATATTTATTTTGTAATCTCAAATTTTCATTTAATGATAATTTCATGAAAGATAATATGACCATAATTTACTTCTATTCACACATGACTCCATTATTTTTATTCGATTGCCATGGCGTACTATAAAAAGTGTTTGTCTAAAGTCACTAGACGTGATGATGATTGTTCCTTCCGAAAGAATTGATATTACTACACAAGTCTTGTAAAAATGTATTTATTACTTCGAAAGCATATCTAGATACCATTAATATTTCATCCCTATTATTATTCTAAAAGTTTTGAAAAATATTCCATATTTTGAATTAAGACAAATATTACATGTTATATGTTCGTTAATGTTTAATGGTAATTTAAACGTACAATGATAGGTTTTACCTTTATTTAATAAATTTGTAGCCTATATAAAATTTTGTCAAGCATTTACGAGCGTGGATTTGCTTGGAAAATTAAGGCTTTTATCAGTTGCTCTAAGTTTTAAGACTCGCTGCTACGGCTCTCGGCTTCAGTTCTGCTTCTCCCGTCGCTTTGGTCATGTACTTAATTACTTAAAGTTAATATGCACGTTGAATACAATTATAACCTATATAAAGTGCATTGCAAAGAGAGAATAAATAAAACTCCGTAAATGTTGATGGAAATAAGTCCAGTTTTTCTACTCGGGGGTTTTTGCGGTCGCAGAACACGAATATCGTGCCGGCAACGCTCCCTAATGTACCTGTTCCCAGGCTGGACAATATCACGTCGTCTCCTGGAGTCTTGTGGAAATTGAAAACGTAATCAGACGAAACTTGCTACGGGGGGGGGGGGGGGGGTTGCAGAACACGAATATCGTGATGGCAATGCTCCCCAAGGTACTTGGTACCCAGAGTGGACAGTATCACGTCTTCTCCTAGAGTTTTGTGAGAATTTGATAGTAATTAAGTGAAATACGTTACTCAGAGATTTCAAGGGCTACTGAACATGGATATGGTTTTATACTCAAGATTATCCTTGGAAACGACATTGATACTGTGCACCCCAGGCACCAGGTACCCAGAAGGCCCTTGCCGTCGCTATATTCGTGTTCAGCGACCTCGAAAACCCCCGAGTAACAAATTTCGACGAATCATGTAATTAATTTTCTGTAAAACTCTAGGAGACGACGGTGATACTGGCCAACCTGGACACCAGATACCTCGGGGGGCGTTGCCGTCACAATATTTGTTTTCTGCGACCTTGAAAACCCCCAAGTAACGAGTCTCGACGAAATATGTTATTAATTTTCTGTGGAACTCTAGGAGAAGATGTTGATACTGGCCACCCTGGGCACCAGGTACCTTAGAGAGCGTTGCTGCCGCTATATTTATGTTCAGCGATCTCGAAAACCACCAAGTAACGAGTTTCGACTAATTATGTTTCAAATTCTAACAAAACTCCAGGTGACGACATTGATATTGTCTACTCTGGCACCAGGTATTTCTGAGAATATGACCGTC
Organism: Nasonia vitripennis; assembly: GCF_009193385.2. Lineage (NCBI taxonomy): Eukaryota > Metazoa > Arthropoda > Insecta > Hymenoptera > Pteromalidae > Nasonia > Nasonia vitripennis. The sequence continues at coordinate 643,460 of NW_022280030.1, read as the reverse complement.
ACGAAAATCGTGTTTAGCGACCCCAAAAACCCCCGAGTAATAAAACTGGACTTTTCTCCATCAATACTTTCCGAGTTTTTTTGATTCGCTGCATTATTATCTACATTTGAGGTTACATATCTCTTCTTTAAAAAAAATATGGGTTAAAATAACCTTATTCTTGCGTAAAAACGATTTCGCTATTAAACAATTATAACCCAATATTTTTGGCTTAGATAAGTTAATCCGACACTTATAAGCTTATTCTTGGGTTGAAATTAGTTGCGTTGGGTTATGATTGAAAATATTGAATTCAACACTCAAATGATTTTTCAACAAGAAGAAATGCATTATACAAAAAAATGTATCAGAACATTATTCTCTTAAATTTGTGTGAAGAATCAAAAAAAAAAAAATGTTCAAACAAATGTAGTGATTTTGAAAAATTCATCATTCTTGGCGACAGATCGGAAGTAATTGACATTATGCACCCAAATTTTACGAACGTTTTATTTGATATAAGTACTAAAATTTCCGCACTATTACAAGTCGCCGAATTGCGTACAAAAAATTCGATACGGTCTAATATCGAATCTGCAATCTACTACTCTGCTTTTTTTCCTGCTACAACATCTGTCGCTGAAACATAACCTGCAAACACGCACGGCTTTTCTCCTCGCTGCACGGCGTCTCTCTTTCCTCCGTCAGCGTCGCTACCATCAAAAACAGTCGATAACTTACCACCAGCTATTATCCTCCAACATACTCTACTTTATCGACTGTCAGTAAGTTATCGACAGTGACATAACCTCGTCCAGAATGAGCGGAATTGGTGGAAAAAGTGCCGAAACACCTGTTATGCAGGTAAAGCAACAAAGCAGCCAGGGGAAGAATGAAGACATGCGAGTTGTGCAATGACCATTTCCACACCATATGTGTCTCATTTTGGTCCATAATGGTGGGGAATGATGCCACACTCGTCTGTGCTGCCTGTGCAGCAGAATATACAGACGTCGGCACGCCCAAGACCACGCAGACGAGGGCAAGGGCAGCGGCAGCGACAGCGGCAACGGCAAGCACATCCACCAAGGGCACTCCTTTAACAGGTGTGCCCAAGAAGAATAGGTCTGCGCCTCCATCTCTTGCCGGCTCCAGAGCGCAGTCGCCGGCGAGGACACAGGCGTCAATCGAGGCGTCCCTCAAGGACATCATTGCGGCACTGGGTGATATCAAGCGGGTCCAAAATGAGGCCCTTCAGGCGCAAAACACCGTGTCTGAACGGGTCTCAAAAATCGAGAAGCGACTTGGCCCGCTTGAGAAACGCCTCAAAGCCCTTGACGACTTGCCTGCGCTCAACACTCGGCTAAGTAAAGCCGAGTCCTCCATCTCTGAGCTGCAGGCACAAATTCAACAGCTGTCGTCAAGGAGCCCTGTAGAGCAGCAGAACAACAGCATTGCGCCGGCCTCGGAGGAGCTCAATACCATCCGCAGCGAGCTGGCCGATTTAAAGAGGAAGCAGGAGCGTACTTCCAACAACGTGGTGGTGATCACCGGCCTGGGCTACACCCAGGAGACATCACTGCAGCTCCTGGCCTACTCGGTCCTGGCTGCACTGGATCCCACGGTCCTGAAGCGGGATGTGGCGTCCGTCAGGATCATGGGGAGACTGGACACAACGAACATCAGTGCGCCGGGTGACAGCAGACTTCCACCACTTGCTGTCACCCTCTCTTCCAGTGCACTGGCCCGCTCCATCATAGTGGCCAAAGCCAGGAAGCGCAAACTTCACACTAGTGAACTGGATGCTGCGCTACTGGAGGAAGCGAGAGCTCTCTGTCCAGACCATCAGGGACTCATCAATATAAATGAGCTGCTTCCTCCAGATATTCACAAGCTGCGAATTAGGGCAAGGCTGGAGGCAAAGAGGAGGAAAGGATGCCGCTCTTTTGTGAGGGATGGTAGGATCCTCATCCGTTCTGGCGAAGACAATGAACGGGCCACCATCATCACTACAGAGGCTGATCTGGAAGATTTTTTAGCCCGAACACCGCCAATAGCCAACACGGACACCACACATTAAAACACTTACACATCATTCCACCAAAACCACCGTCTAAAACATCAAACACATCCACATCTACATCTAAAGCGTCTCTGTCTGGGGGTCTCAGGGTCTGTCATCTCAATGCGAACTCCCTTACGAGTCACATTGAGATGATCAGGTTCTTCTTGTCCACTCGTTCCCCCTTCCACGTAGTGGCTGTGACCGAGACCTGGCTAAGCGACAAGATATCGTCCATCCCTTCACTGGACGATTACACTCTTTGCAGACGGGACAGAAACAGGAACGGTGGAGGTGTGGCTCTCTACATCCATCACTCACTGACAGCTTGTATCATCTCGTCATCTGATGGTGAATGGTCGGGCAAACCAGGTAAGCCGGAGTATCTTTTCTGTGAAATCACAGCTAAGGGAATATCGCCCATCTTCGTGGGGGTTGTGTATCGCCCTCCTCATTCTCCCTTTATGCAGGGATCTAACTTTATTGAGCAACTAACAACACACATGCACAACTACTCCACGAAGGTCATCATGGGTGATTTCAATGCTGACCAACTTTCCTCGTCTGAAGACGCCAATTTCATCAAGGCTTTCATCGACGAGAACTCCCTTATTTCTGTGCCATATGGTGCAACTCATCATAGACAAGACTCTGACACCTGGCTTGACCTTTGCTTAATCGATGAGCAGGATCGCCTGCTCTCATACTGGAAGACTGACACACCTTTCATTAATGGACATGACCTTATTACAGCCACACTCGACGTACAGATTCCACGCTACGTACCTAATACCTACACTTACAGAAACTACAAAGGAATCTGTGCTGAGAAGCTAAGGGACTTCCTTAGCGCATGCGACTGGTTATCCTTCACCACACCATCACTTGACGAATGCATCACCATCCTCAACGAAAACATCACAAAAGCCATAAATCATCTCGCCCCATTAAAGACTGTGACACCTGGACGTAAACGTCACCCGTGGTTCACCGCGGCTCTTCGTGACCTTTTAACTGAAAGGAATAGGCTCTACAGGCGTTTTCGCAGAAGTCGTCTACCTTGGGATCTATACTTTTATAGAATCGCAAGGGATGACGCTCATCAACGGGTCGAGGAAGCCAGGCTGAATTACTATTATTCACGCTTGTCTACTCTAACCGACGTTGCAGAGATATGGAGAGAACTTGAAAATCTTGGCATTACCACCTCTAAATCTTCTCCACCTGCTCGGTTCTCTCCAGATGCTCTCAACGAACACTTCAGTTCCATCTCAAATGACCCTCAAGCTCCATCTGTCGAGGAGTATCTGCGGACCCTCGAGAGTCTAGACCTCCCTGAACACTTTATCTTCAGGGCCATCACAGAATCGGACGTGTTAGCTGCAGTTTCACATTTCAATACCCAGGCCAGGGGAAGCGATGGCATCCCACAGGTTGTAATCTCTAAAGCACTACCAATACTCACTCCTTTAATCTGTCAAATTTTCAACCTGTCTTTGAGTGAGGCATGCTTTCCCTCTGCCTGGAAATCATCGCTCGTAAGAGCATTAAACAAGATCAACTCTTGTGTTGTAACTGACTACCGACCGATTTCCCTACTTTGCTTTCTATCCAAGGCGCTGGAGTGGCTGGTGCACAATCAAATCTCTGAATACCTTGAAACTAGACTCTATCTTGATAGTTTCCAAACTGGTTTTCGCACTGGCCACAGCACGCAGTCCGGCTTGATTAAGCTGACTGATGATGTCAGGCTTGGAATGGACAGGAAGAAGGTCACCCTTCTGCTTCTTTTTGATTTTAGCAAGGCGTTTGATACAGTGTGTCACGTCAGGCTACTCAGAAAGCTACCCTCCTTCGGCTTCTCCAAGCAGGTTATCCGCTGGCTTGCATCTTACCTTTCTGGTAGAGAACAGGCCGTCATTGGTGACAACAACGAACTCTCTACATTCCTACCACTAAACACCGGTGTCCCACAGGGGTCAGTCTTGGGCCCCTTATTGTTCGCGTTATACGTCAATGACATTGGCCTCTGCCTTGACTCAGATGTATCCCATCTAGTCTACGCGGATGATCTGCAAATCTACTGTCAATGCCCCCTTGAGGAGCTCGATTCCTGTTCTGACAAGATGAGTGCTAACGCCGAGAGGATAATGGGCTGGGCAGCACTAAACAGACTTAAGCTGAATGTTAGTAAGACTAAGGCGATCGTCCTGGGCTCACCCTACTATATCAATGCTCTACCTTCTACTGCTAACACCTATATAAATATAGGGGGGGCCCAGGTCAACTTTGAATCATCTGTGCGCAACCTGGGGCTGGTGCTTGACTCAAAACTTACGTGGAAAGAGCACGTTACACAAACTTGTAAACGTGCTCACTCTTTAATGTATCGGCTATATTTCTTTCGGAAGAGCACTAGCCTCAGGTTGCGCCAACATTTGGTGCAAGCACTCCTATTTCCCCTCATCGACTACTGCTCACTTGTTTACTGCGACCTGACTCAAGAGCTTGACTTAAAACTGCAGAGGCTTGTCAATACGGGAATCCGATACATCTATGGTGTAAAGAGGGACGAGCACATCTCCCCTTACAGGCGTGAGTTGCAATGGCTCACCACCGCCGGACGTAGGAAGTACTTCATGGCCTGTTTTCTTAGAAAAATTTTCAACACCTCAATACCAGCTTATCTACTAGCCTATTTTGACTTCCACGTCGCACTCAGGCCTGTCAGGGGCGAGGTGACTCCACTGGACATCCCGTCCTTCAAGACGGAGACGCTGAGGAATTCATTTTTCATCAGCGCCTCCTACCTCTGGAACAGCCTTCCATCTCAACTTCGCGACACACTATCCATATCACACTTCAAACAAGCAGCCAAAAATTATTTCTTTAATTTGGAAAACACATAAACATCGCACAAACATACATACATTCTCTTTCATCTCATGTCATCTCTCAACATCACACACACCTTATACTATATAGCCTTACACAAATTTTATTTATTCCTTTATCATAATACACTATATTTGTTATATGTACAACAAAATGTACAAAAATAAAGAGCAATTAATCTAATCTAATCTAATCCCACCCTTCCTCCCTCCCCTCTCCTTTCCCATCCCTCCCCCTCTCCTTCTCTCCCTCTCCCCCTCTCTCTGTATCTCTCTCTTGCTCGGCTCCGGCCGCGACAGCTGCCGACTCTTCCATGTGTGGGGCGCTGAGTGTGTAGTGGTGTGGTTGACTGTAAAACTACGCAGTATAATGTGGCGTAGACTGATACTTTCTCTCTCTCTCTCTCTCTCTCTCTCTCTCTCTCTCTCTCTCTCTCTCTCTCTCTCTGCTCTTTTCCTACGGCTGGTACTAGGGCAGCTATCCGGCGGCTATCTCTCTCTCGCTCTTTCTACGGAATAAATTCAAGGGATATTAGTTCCAACTCGTGGAGTGGTACAGTCCTTGCGAAGAGTAGCAGTGTAGAGAGAGATATTTTACAACTCGACGGTCACCCCGTCGCAGTATTCGTAAATATTTAATACTTTCATCACTTTTATTCAAAATTATATGAATGCATAAAAATTTCAAAAGAACTCTGTGTCGCCACACAGTGTATCGAAATCCGATTTTTGTGGCCAAAACTCTCTCGACAAGCCACTGCAATCATTCTTAATGAAAAAATTTCCGTTCGTGTAGAACTGCTTATATTCAATTAAAGAGTACATAACCTAAAAGAAAAATAGGAAAACACGTAAGGCTGAATAATCTAATAATCGAAATGTTTACTAAAATCTCTAAAATTGTAAGAAAAAAAAAGAAATAAAAGAATATATACTTGCTGATTTTGGATTTCTGAACTCTATGCTAATAAAATATAAATTTTAGATCCTTATTTTATAAACTACTAACACATAATAAGCATTTAAGAAACTTAAAGGGGTCTTAAACACCTTATAGATTATCAAATCAATGCTGTAACTTTTTCTATTTTTCTTATCTTAGGGTATGTAATGCGTTATCAAATATAAGCAGTTCTACATAAACGGAAATTATCGTAGAAGTATTTTGCAATTTTTTTCATTAAAAATGATTGCGATTTGGCTTGTCGAGAGAATTTTGGCCATAAAAAGTCGGTACACTGTGCGCCGTCGCGCGACCATGCAAAAGAATGAGATGCTTGGATGCAGTGAAATAGGATATCAGGTAGTCAATTAAGAACACACAGAATATAGGGAAAACGAGGTACTCTTTATTCCCTCCAGCGATCATTGCTTTTACATCTTCTTCTTTCCCCTAGTTCTTCTTGCGGTCGCGTAGGATCTTAGTTGTGCGCCAGCCACCCCAGCGCTTTTGCCAGAAAACAATAGATAAAGATCGGACGATTGTCAGTAAGAGCTGTCGGGGAAACAAATTTATTAAGGTAGAACTTTACTGATATTTGACAAAAAATACGAAAATTTATCCATAATATATTTTAATTACGTATAGTTAGTTCTACGAACATTTTCAGACTTACCTGATGTAAAAGTTCAAAGTTATACCAATGTTAGAAGCAGTTCAGTAAAATATTTTACATCAGATTGCATACAAAAATAAAACTTCAAACATGTTTTTCTTGTTACTTATTCGTTTGACTACAAAATTTTCTTTGGGCAAGGCATTTTTATTATTCCTATTGGAATATTTTTACACGTATTCTTTGAAACATTTTAATAAAAACTTATAATTTTTAGTTGAGGTATCTGTTCTAGAAAAATGTGTTTAATTATAAATATTACAGATGAACTACAAGAGTTCTCGTAATAAAAAACACTAACTTTTGTTAAGTACAGGTCAAAATGTATGTCTAAATTTTTAAGATTGATTTAGTCAAAGCCCTGTGCGCAAGCAAATTTTTCACAAACCTCACATTCTAATTATTTGTAGAGAGAGTTGTAATTCTCCTACTTTGACTCGATCCCTCGGTGGATATTTAAAAATAGGCTGATGTTGGCTCTATCGGTCTTTCCTAGGCAATTTGTGCGTGAGGAAGGAAAAAAATGGTTACAATTTAAAACAATAGCGAGTAGTTAAGAATACACTTACAGAAATAGTAGTCGATGGCCGGTGTCACAGGCGCACACGTCTGCAACGCGAGCAGCGAAGACGAGTCAGCGATAAGAGTCCGCCGAGCCGTACTACGATGCATAGCGTCCGAATGCATCGTAGATGTTAGCTCAGTGGTTAGAGCACAGGTCTCCGGCTCTCGGGTCCGCGAGTTCGAGTCCCGTCGTCTACTTTTTCGCTTTCGACTCTGTCTCCTCTCTGTTTGTAACATTCTGGCATCCCTCGCGGGTCTCCGACACAGTAAACGTAAAGTGCGGAGAATATTAAAACTATTCGTTGAGTTTACCAACGAATAGATCGTTTTTACAAAAATTTCGGTCGCCGAGGCTCGGAATAATAATTAGTCCGGGCTAAAATCATCAAGGCCAACAGCCAGCCGCAGGACTCCGTCCACGAGATAGACGGCGGCAAATAAAGTCTAGTGCACTGGTGAGACGCCCTCAGCTCCAGCAGTTCGAGCAAGAAGTTGCCCAGGAAATCGAAAAACTCCTTCAGAGCAACCGGGCAACCACATCTTCACCAGCGCACAGGTCACCGATCGTTCTAGCACCAGGAAGGCCAGAGAACGCAGCGAGCCATTGCCTCCCCTACGTGATCGAATTCCGGTGCGGCGGTGAACCAGCCGTAGCAGCAGCCTAAAAATACGCGCCGCTCTACAAAAACAAACAGAAAACACGAAAATCAACGCACGTCGTGCGCCTCAAAGTCGACCTTCGGCCAACAAAGCCCGCCTGGGCCAACGATAGCCGTCAGCGCGGACCAGACGCTGACGTGCGAAGCAGCCGCAGGAAGCAGACAGCGCGCGCAACCAGACTCCGGCGCGAGCAGCAGCCCAGCTCCACAAGCCAGCTCTGCCAGCCCAGGTCTTCGCCCAGCAGCAACACTTCACGATGAATCCGAGCGTTCTTCTAATGTAAGTTTTTCTTGCCAATTATTCTTGAGCAGCTTGGCTACACGGGAGTACGCGTCGCGATTTATTCGAGAAAATAAAAAAAAAAGTGTTTCGTTTCTCTCGCGAGCGCCGCAATACATTTCGCGTCGAGTAAAATCTTCAGAATAAGAATTTTTCTTTTTGTCTTTCTCTCTCGTGAACGATGTTAACCAGAAGAAAAACATTCAAGACGAAATCTCGCCCAGCGAGCCGCGAAAGCCTAGACCGCGAAAACATTAAAGCTGTAAAGCGAATAAATAAAATTATTGATTTACATACTAATAATCCGCGGGTCGCACGCAAAGCTCTCGCGCGCACTCTCAGCCGCGACGCTCTCTCTTCCGACGAGGCGAACGCGCCCGCCCGGGAGCAACCAGCGGACTTGCTGACCGGGGCGTACCGGCAGCAGCAAGGGAACGATTTTCCCAGTCGCACGGAGGACGAAAGCGGCGAATTCGAGCGACAAGTCGCGCCTAGCCCCGTAGACTCGGTGGACGGAGCACGTGCGGTCCCGACGACACAAAGAAAACCAACCAGCGGCCTCGATTGGATCGGGTTAAATCAAAAACTGGCGGCATGGAATCTAAAGACCGACATGCGCCCCATGAGCGCCCCTAACGCGGGCACGCCGCTCCCCACCGCGCCGAACGACGGATTTAAGCGAAAGTCGCAAAAGGTTTTGCTGCCTATGCCGAGCAATCCAGCCGGCGGAAAATTTGAGCGCAGTAAGCAAGGAGCTTTTGCGCGATTCTCGCGAGCTGGCGCTAACCAGCATAACCTCGCCAGCACACTAAACCCGCTTCCCCCGTTCATGTTTCCGGTCGCATCGGTCCCAAATACGATGGGACAGTTAAATAAAAACACAAACGCGTTCGCGAACGAATTGCAAAGGGGCGCGCCCGAGCGACAAGCAAGGAGCACTGGTGCGTACGGTCCAGCTCTTGTTGTGAAAGAGACACGGCGGCTTTCCAACGCATCCGAGCGCCCAGTATCGCGTACCGCCAGCGTAGCGAGCACAGTAATCGGGAGCGCGTGCACCGCCAGAAGCAGCCAGGGTGGCACGGATTTCGCAGCCCTGTCCGAGCACATGGAGTCTATCGAGGCAAAGCTGTCAGCAAAGATCGACAGCTTGGCGGAAAAGATCGATAGTAGAGCCGGGCCCAGCCACGCGAAAAATCTTAACGTGCACGAAGCGATAAGGGAAGAAGTCGGAAAGCAAGTCGACATCCTTCGCGAAATTCGCGAATCAAGCTTAGCAAGCACCATGCCAATTCAAACGCCGCCAAGTCGAAAGCTGACGAGTCAGGAGCCGCGGCGCCAAGAGCCCGTACACCTGAATTCCTCGGGCAAAACACCGGCGCGCAAAGAATCGGCAGGTCTCGACAGGCGGCCGACGAAAAATCGAGACCCCAAAACCGCGCAGCTCATTGAACTCGCAGAATCCTCGAGCAGCGACAGCGCGGCAGACACCGAGTCTGACATCGAAGCGGTCACGGAAACGCGGCGAAACGGCGGGACTCGCGCCGAAAAGCTCGTGCATAAAAAGACGGCGCAGCAAATACGGGCCAAGGCCGAAGCGGCAGCCCGAACCGCAGTGCGCGAGGTGTCAAGCGGTACGACGGGCCAGAATAAAAATAAACGTCACGCATACGCTGGCGGCTTCTACCCGTCGGACGACGATCCGGAATCAGATCCGTCTGATAAAGACGGCAAGGGAAAAAAGCCGGACAAGCCGGGTAATCGGAAGCAGGACGCTGCCAGAAACCCGGCACGTCGGCAGCCGCGCCGCGGCGATAATCGGCCACCGTCAGATGACCCTGACGATGATCCGTCGGATGGCAGCGACGAGAGCGAGAGCGACGAGGACGACGGTGACAAGGGTCCCGAAACCCCGCGCATAAAGAAAAACAAAAATGAAATTGGGAGCGGCACGAGTAAGGGCGAGAAAAATCTGCTCCCCCCGAAAGTGTCATTTAACCAGGCGATCGGGAGTCTGCCCGATTTTGACGGAGACCCAGACAATCTCAGCCTGTTCAGCCGAGCAGTGCGCAACGTGTTAAAATCACACCCGGCGCACGAAGACTACATCCTAATGTATGTCGCAAAAAAGCTCACAGGAGAAAAAACCAAGGGCTACCGCACGCGCATCGGAAGTTACACTTCCGTGGAAGCCCTACTGCTCGACTTGACCCTACACTTCGCAAATGTGAGCGTAGCGGACAAGATAATGGCAGAGATTCGCGCTGTCAAGCAAGGCAGTGCGGAGCCAGCAGGAGATTACGGTCTGCGCGTCGAGAGACTAATCAATCGTTACTCGACGATTATCGAATCGGCGCCAGACCTATCAAAAGCGGAAAGGCGACTGCGCGAGCGCCTAGCTCAAGAAGACGCACTAGAGCAATTTTTGCTCGGCCTCAAGGCACCGCTAGACCACCTGGTGCGAGGTAAAAACCCGACCAGCCTGAAAGCCGCGACAACCACGGCAATCGGTTTCGAGGCTAAACAGAGCGGTCGAGGAGCCCTGAGCACCTCGCTGGGCCCCGAAAATGGGCAGGCGCAGGTGCGTCGTGCGAAGGCTGAGCAAGCTCGGCCAAACAACGGCGCGCGAGGCGCTGCAGATAGCTCGCCAAAGCCACAACCGGTCTCGGGCGATGGCCCCGAGAAGTATTGTCCGTACTGCAATAAGTATAACCATTCGCTTAGCGAATGTAAGACAATAGCCCGACATGTCGAGTTGCAATTGATCAAAAATCCAAATTACTCCAACGATGATAATCAAGGTGGCGGCGACAATAATCGCAACAACGGCGCTAGCAATCGCGGCAGTAATAATAACCGCAAGTATAACAAGAAAGACTCCCAAAACAACAACAAAAAAGGCAAGCGTGACCGCTCTAGCGACAGCAATGGTCGTAACCAAGAGAGCGGAGAGCAAGCCGACAAAAATAACAAAAATAATTTAAACTAAAAACACGTTCGCTACAATCCTCAAGTAGTGAGCGTAAAAACGCCGAGCAAGTGAAGGACGAATATCAGCTGATAGCGGCTACTAGCATAAAATTCATCGTCACGGGTACGCAACCGCCGATCGTAGCTGTAGATTGCCCGCAAATGTTAAAACGCAGAGGCAAATTCTACGCCGATTCGGGAGCGGATATCTCAGTAATAAAAATCGAGGAATTGGCACCGGGCTATCCTATCGACACTGATAAGATAGTGAAAATTCAGGGAGTGACCGAAGGCACAGCCTTCACACTTGGCCAAGCAGAAATCCAAATAAATGGATTACCCTGCAGTGTACAAGTGGTAAAAAATGATTTCCCGATAGAAAATGCAGGAATCATCGGCTGGGACGTAATCGACAAGCACAATGGCTGTGTCGATGCGCTCAGCAAAACCCTCAAGCTAGGTGCGACCCACCTACCTTTCGAGGCTGACGAAAAAATCACAATCCCTCCGCGTGTCAAAATGGCCATCAGCGCACCTCTAAAAAACCACGACGTAAAAGTCGGGTGGGTCCCACTGTACGACCTTCACCCCGACCTATTATTCGGCAATTTCGTTTCCGAAAATCGGAACGGCCGTGTGCACGGTGAGTGCATAAACGTCAGTGACTCTGAAATAACGATATCTGCCCCGATGGTCGAGTTACTCGAATGCGAAGAAATCGCTAACCCGCTATACCAGGCCGATGAGGACGGCTCAGCCGAAAATGTCGCCACATTCACTGCCAGCTTAAGACGCTTATTCGGCACAGAAAACCCAAATGAAAAATATCGCGAGGTATCTAACCTCAACCGCGAGCTGCAGTCGAACGCCGAAAAAAGGCGCGCCAGAGTCGACAAAATTATGAGTTTAGCAGACCTCGAGGGATGCAGCGAAGCGGAGAAAAACATAATCCGCGAAATCGTTGACGAATTCGCCGGTGTGTTCGGGCTCGAAGGGGAACCTCTTCCCGCGACCCACCTGTTACAGCACAAAATAGTGCTGAAATCAAACAGGCCTATAAGGAACCACCGCTTTCGCTTCCCGCCTGCTATAAAGGAGCACATGATTCGCGAGCTAGCAAAGCTACGCGAGCAAAACATCGTGGTGCCTTCTAACTCTAATTACTCGTCGTCGCTGTGGATAGTCCCGAAAAAACCAGATGCCAGCGGAAACAAACGATTCCGGCTAGTAACTGATTTTCGAGGACTCAACGAGGAAACAGAGGGAAGTTGCCACCCTCTCCCGTTCACAAGCGACATTTTGGAGCATCTCGCGACGGCTAATTTTATAACCGTCATGGACCTCAAACAAGGGTACCACCAGATCGAGATGCATCCCGACTCGGCGCACCTTACAGCGTTTTACGCTCCCGACGGCAACCATGGCAACCAGCTGTTGCAATTCAACAGGATGGCGATGGGCCTGAAGGAAGCAACTATAACGTTTACTCGCGCCATGTCATTAGCCATGAAGGGCTTACAGGGCGACGAAGTCGAAATCTACCTTGATGACCTCATGGTATTCGGCGGGACATTCGACGAGCACAATAAGCGTCTGCGACGAGTGCTCAAGCGGCTACTCGAAGCAAATATGACTGTCGAGCCAAAGAAATGCCAATTTCTGAAGAAAGTGGCCCAAGTGCTCGGGCATATAGTCGGGGGCGGTCTGATCAAAACAGACCCGGCGAAAACTCACGCCATGGCCAATTACCCGACGCCCACCGACGCCAAAAAGCTAAAACAAGCTCTCGGCTTGTTTAGCTACTACAGGCGATTCATACCCGATTTTTCAAAAATCGCATATCCCCTATTCAAACTCCTACAAAAAGATATAAAATTCCAATGGGGGAAAGCAGAAAAAACTGCATTCGAAAATCTCCGAAAATTAATGGCGGAGGAGCCGGTTTTGAAAGCACCAGTCTTATCAGAACCTTTTATCGTGACGACGGATGCGAGCGACTACGCCCTTGGCGCAATTTCAAGCCAAGGAAAAATAGGCGCGGACCACCCGTGCGCATACGCATCGCGCTGCTTAAAGGGCAGCGAGCTACGTTATCCGACGTACGATAAAGAGCTTCTTGCCGTTGTTTTTGCTAAAGAGCAGTTTAAGCCTTATTTATACGGCAGAAGATGGACCTTGGTAACGGACCACGAACCATTGAAGCATTTTCATACGTCCAAAAAGCCAGACCTACGCTTTAATAGGCTCAAGGCTGCGCTAAACGGCTATGACTTCGACGTCGTGTATCGGCCGGGCATTAAAAACTCGAACGCCGACGCGCTCTCTCGCAATCCGGTACTAGCAGAAGGCGAAGTAAACCCGGATTTGCCGCGCTACGAGCTCTACGAGCTCGCTGACCAGCAGGTAAAGGAAAACCCTGACGAAGAAGCAGGTGCCCCTCCGGGAAGAGTCTTCCGTGCACGCGCCGTAAAAAAGCAAAACCAAAAGGCGGGAAAGAAAGAACGCGTGTCTGAATCAAGCTCTAGCGACGCATCAAATCGCGGTTTAAGCAAAAAACCTCGGCAAGATAACGCACTAATTTACGAGCGCAACGAGTGCGTGGCGGTTAGAAACGAGTTCAACGGATATTACATCTGTCGCGCGTTACACGATGTTCACCAAGGCGACAAAAAAATCGCTGTTCAATGGTTTACGGAAACCAAAAATCTAAAACACATGTACGCGCCGGATTACCGCGACGCGGTTTGGTTTGATTCCATATTAACCAGCGCATCCTTGAAACGGCTCGACAGAAATCATTATCTGCTGGGCGCCGCGGAACGTACGCGCATAGACGCAATCTTACGCGAAGCCATTGAATTTATCGCCGACGCACCAGCTCCGAAGCCTCCGGAAATTTCGGCAGTTGCAGCCGAATTTTCGGATTCCGACCAATCAATGAAGTCGGTAGCATCAGCGCTTTCTAGCTCTTCGGGATTTTCGTTACTCCCTCCGGAGTTGCGCCCGGTTGCAAAATACGTGTGGCCCTCCGAGCGAAAAACTCGCGGGTCGGAAAAAACAAAAATGACAGTATCGCGAAAATCGCGCGAATTGGGCAATTCAAGCAGCGAGGAAAGCATACGGATCTCGCCGTCGGGAAAAATCGCAAACGTGATCGACGAGCCGCAGATCTTCTCTTTCCCTCAAAGGGTTTTTTCGCGAAGCCCGAGCCCTCCGCAGAGCCCACAGACGCGCGTCACGCCTGAACCACCCGTAATGACTAAAAGCCCTTTGCGTCCTACGGCTGCCGAATTTCAAATGCCGGCGTCCACTCAAGCCAGCCAACCGCGCGATAGCAGCAACGCACCGCGTGCTGAGAGTGCGCTAGCTGAGCCGCCGGGACCCAAGTCAGGCTCAACGTGGCCATGGTCAGGTAATAAAACCAAGAAAAAACTAAGGGTAAATATCGAAGGGAAAGACTTCGATGGAAAAGGCGGCGTCCGCATCGAATGTTGGGAATTAAACTCAAGCGTCGCGCCACAGGATAAAATAATACCTGCACGAGTGGAAAACTCCCAGCAGCGTACACGCGCGCGCGAGCTGTCCGCAAGGAAAGACAACGCCATGGCGATAAGCAAAAGCCCAGTCAGCTCGGAAAAAGAGACTGCTGCGGGTAACGCGAGTGCGCCTAGCGGAAAAAACAGCTCCAAGAACGGTCGCAACGAGAGTGGCAAAAAAGCACCCGAGACGGGCAGCCTTACGCCAGCCGTCGTATCACCGCCAAAATCAGCCGCGTGCATGACACACCCGGCAATGATTCCGTCCCCCCCCCTCGTCAGTGGGTCCAAACGAGGATTTTGCGGGAATACTGCGGAATTATGAGCGCGGCCCGCAGCCGTCTGACGAAAATTCGTCAGCAAGCTCGGGCAACGCGTGCATATGCGTATATATTCGCAAAAAGCGCTGCGCTGAGCCTCTCGCCCAACTGCGACGCTCAAACAAGATTCCTAGTGCTCCGCCAGGAAATTGTTTGTTTTACTCGCTCATAAAAATTACGAAGCTGAGTATATCGGCTACGGAGCTGAGGCGCATGTTGCTAGACTCCCCATGGCTCGGATCATGCGGAGAGCCGTCTTTGGCACACGAAATCCTGAATTCTCGCTCTGAATACGGCAATATAGATTGCGTATTCATATTCGCGAACGAATTCAAAGTGAATGCGTGCATTCATTACGACCTCCCTGGGGGCAAGCGAATATTTTGTCACATCCTAGTGCCAGGCGCAACCGACACTATCCATTTAAATCTCTTAGGGCAGCATTTCACGCCCTATATTCGCCAAAAAACCCCCGAGGCGCAAAGGAAACGCCTAAGTCCAAGGCGAAGCCGCTCGCCTTCTAGCGGAAGCGAGGATGGGCGAGCAAAATCGCCAGTTTTCGGGTTGAAAAAGCGTTCGAAGAAGAAAAATCGGCGCGCCACCTCACCACCGGCAGCTGAGCATAGTAAAACCGGCAAGTTCGGCGGCCAGCAGGTCGCAAGCTCGGCAATTACGTCGCCCGCAGCTGTGCCCCCGGTCGTTCCGGACCAAGCAGCATCAACCGCGGAGCTCGCCGCGCAGGAAAATCATTCAGCACAGTCGAAAGCAGACCAAATGTCGTATGAGTACCTGGATTTTCCATCGGCAGCTGCACCGTTCGAAGACAGCCCGCCACTGCACGAGCCGGCAGCGCCAGACAGCACCCAGCTGAGCGCCACCGAAGGTCAGAGCAGGGCAAGCACCGATGGCAATGAGTCGCTGCAGGCCACACCGCGAACACATAGCAGGGCAGCATCAGCGATAAATAACTGCAGCGCCAGCAGCGACAACGCAGTATCGTCCGACGACGAGCGCACCGCAGCTCTACACAGTAGCAAAAGCGAGACCTCCTCGCGAAAAGCCGCCGTGGGCATGCCCGGACGGTCAAGAGCCCCCAGCTTTCGTTCACTTGCAGAGCTACAACGAACATCCCTTTCGCTTCAAGGAAAACCTAGTTTACCTGGTTTCGGCCGACGGAGTTTTGTCCACCGAAATTCAGGAAGCTTTATGCGAAAGAGGATATATAAACCCATTCGATTTGACTGAAAACGAATTCAAATTGGGCGAGATAAATGTTACGGCCTGCAGGAATTTTAAGCTGTTCGGAGTATATATCAAAAATCACTTCGAAGATCGGCCGCTTCGCGCCGACTTGCGAAAATGTCTAAAAACCTTAAAAAACGTTATATTAAAGGAAAATATCCGCAGCATAGCTCTGATTAGAGATCTGGCGATGCTCACGGTATCCGAGTGGACAAACTTCGTCGAGTTATTCGACAATATTTTTGCCGGAGTTGCATTAATTGCAATTCTGTACAAAAATAATTTGCCAGCCCCCCCAGTCTCTGAGCGCTTTAATCTCATTAAAGAGTATCACGAGGCAACAATGGGAGGGCATCGGGGCAAAAATAAAACATACAGCAAAATCGCCAATGATTTTTATTGGCGAAATATGCGCCCCGATGTAAAGCAATTTGTCGCTCGCTGCCCAACGTGCCAGAGCAATAAGCTGGTCCGAATAAAAACTAGGCTACCCATGCTTATCAG
Source organism: Nasonia vitripennis (assembly GCF_009193385.2). Lineage (NCBI taxonomy): Eukaryota > Metazoa > Arthropoda > Insecta > Hymenoptera > Pteromalidae > Nasonia > Nasonia vitripennis. Next base: position 626,837 of record NW_022280030.1, on the reverse strand, counting down.
CAACACGCCATCGATGCCATTTGCTCATATCGCCATAGATTTCTATGGGCCGTTGGAACGTTCCAAACACGGGAACAGATATATTTTGTCGGCGCAGGATATGCTCACAAAATATATAGTCCTAACGCCAGCAAGGCATGCGAATGCGGACGAGGTCGCGCGAATTCTCACGGAGAAAATTATTTGTGTTTTTGGACCACCTGCCGCATTGGTCTCGGACCAAGGTAGCCATTTTCAAAATAAAATTCTGGAGGAATTCGCTAGGATCTTCAAAATAAACAAATTTTGCACTACGGCATATCATCCGCAGGCAAACGGCTCGATCGAGCGTATGCACCATACGCTAACCGAGTACCTGCGGAAGTATGTAAGACGTGCCGATACTTGGGATGAATGGACGGCCGTATGCCAGCATGCATACAACTGTACCGAGCACGAGAGCACTCGGTACTCGCCGCACGAGCTGCTCTTCGGCTTCAAGCCAAGAACGCCATCCAGCTTCCCCCGAGTCAGCGACGATATGTCCTATAACAATTATTTGACCGAGATGACAAACAATCTCACGGCCCTGCAAACGACGGCGGCCATGAACTTGGTGCAATCCAAGTATCGGTCAAAACACTACTACGATCGTAAATTAAACTCGAAGCATTTTCGGGAAGGCGAAATCGTCTTTCTGATAAATGAGCCCAAGAAAAACAAATACCTTAAAGAATACCGCGGGCCCTTCGAGATAATTGCGATCAACCGCAAGACTAATAACGTGACGTTGCAAAACGACGAGATAACAAAAGTCGTGCACGTCAACAAAATCGAACGGCCGAGCGAGCTAGCAAGAAACGCAGACTTATCGGATTCCGACCGTGCAAGTTAGGACGTTTTTTTTTCCTGTTTTTTTGCGCGCCCCCGGGCGTAGCGCAAAAAAAAAACAACGTCCTAACCTCAAGATTTAAAAATGAATAAATGAAAGACACTCCCAGCGCGTCAAAAGCCAGCTGCTCATTTCAGCAACATAGATATAAGGTGCTTTTACCATTAATTGCAGGCTATGCGCAGCCTGCGTGCTAGGGATCGAGGAAACTCCCCAGGTCCACAGCCCAGGGCGTTTCGTGCAGGAGTTAAAACACAACTTGGGGTTGATCACCGAGAAGATTGCACCCCTCTCAACATCCAGTACTAACTGGAAGTTAATAGAAAAAATCGACCTGAACGAATTCTTCCAAGCGAGTAAAGTTTTGGTCGATCGCGTGTCAACCGCCGCTCGAGCATGCCATCCGCGTTGCGATGCCGCCGGGTTGATCAAAGAAGCCGAATCCGTCACCGCGCAGGCTGAACGCGTTATAAAATTGATACAAACGGATAGCAGCGGACACCAAGCCCCACGGGAGCGCCGCGCCATACTACCCTTTATTGGCTCACTCCACAAATGGCTATACGGTACACTAACGGAAGCCGATGAAGCTGAGATTCAAGCGGCAGTGCAAAGGATCGCAGAAGATACTCGTCTGACAGCCGCGTTATTGGCGAATCAGACCGAAATAGTTGAACACGAGTTATCACACTTGAAAAAGAGGATGCGCAAACTTGAATCATTTGCAGTAGTGTTGGAAAATAATTCGGCCAAAAACCTCGCCAACATTAATAGCCTGGATGTCGAAATGAACATTAAGACAACTCTATTGCAGTTCAAAGCCGACACCGAGCTGATTAATACAGCAATACTATTTGCAGTCAAGGGTCTGATTCACCCAAAAATCCTAGCGCCGGAGACGATCGTCCAAGCGGCGAAATCGGTAGAGGATTCACTTTCTCACGCGAAATTTCCATTATCTCCGGGCGATTTTTCCGTCATTCCGATAATGGAAATATCGAGAGTGGCAATCCTATTCTCCAACGGATACTTAATTTATCACATTGCAATACCGCTGGTAGATGTCGAGGAATTTAATCTCTTTAAGGCATCTCCGATACCCACAGTGCAAAGCATCCTTAATAGTGCTCACACGGCCGCTTACATATGGCCAGTGCACACCTATTTTGCGATAAGCACGTCAAATCTCACCTACCTTCCGATCCCTGCAGAAGAAGTGCGCAAATTGCGCAAATTGCAGGACACACTGATTGTGGTCAACCCGGAACCAGTGCGCGAGATCAGTGACAGCGTATCGTGCGAGATCAAAGTCGCCGCGGGCCGTAAGATAGAAAGCCCGGAGGTATGCGACATCCGCTTAAAAAGATTACGCGAATCATTCTGGCTGCGCCTACACCGAGCTAACACCTGGGTGTATTCAGCCAGAGAACGGGAAAATATTTACATACAGTGCCCAAAAAAGGAGCTTGTCACCGCACAGATAAGCGGCGCAGGAGTCCTCGAACTCCGCGAGGGGTGCGCAGCGCACACGGCAAGTGCGCGCCTGGTCGCCTCTCATATAATAACAAAGCAGCTAGAGACGCTATCTCTCGGCGCCTTGCAATTCAACATGTCCAAAATATGGGCACATGTAAACGAGTCTTCTGCCGCAGCAGCAGATCTCAAGCAAGCCATCGCTATCGGCACCGAGCATCGCGCCGATAACGCGCACGGCTCGGACCTCGACAACTTGAAAGCAGGCGAGAGCTTGCGCGAGATTACGGCAAGAGCACGTGACATTGCCTACAGGAAGAAAACAGAGTTCGAACTCAAGGACCTAAGCGGACACACCGGCATTTTGAGCTGGGTATCCTGGTCCTCGTTGAGCATCGTACTCATCTGCGTCGTCGCAGTATGGTGCTTCATGCGCTATCGTGCTCAGCAACCCATGCGCGACCTCATGCAACTGGAGGCCGCACGCAGCTTTGCACAGCTGTCAGCCAGTAGAAGGGCCGCCGAAGCCGCGAACGCGCAATAGCTTCCCTTCTCTCCCCTTCAGGGCCCTCGTGTAAAAACAAAAAAAAAAGAACGCGCGAAACGGCCAGGGACAAAGAAACGCGCGCCACTTTTCCGAAAACAATAAATTAAAATTTTAATACAAAATATAATACCCAAATACCGGTAACGCCGCGTCGCGCAAAGCAAGCACGAACGGAGCTACGGAGCTCTGGAGTTTTATCGCGCGGGCCGATAACGCGTGCCTCTATTTCTATAAGAATAATCTAATCGCCAAAATAGCCAAGCTGCCGCTATGGCAAGAAAAATATCCAAGCGATATGATGCGCTGCATAACGCGCAATTTTGTTATATATACATATATGCATGTAGGTTATAATAAGAAAAATAACAAAATATACACATTTATATGCCATATCCTACAAATTAGAATGTTATAGCTTATAAGGAAATACCGTAAGTTGCGAATGCAAGTACGCCATGAGGCTTATAATTATATTAATAAATGTAAACACACTATGTTATAGCTTATAAGGCAATACCGTAAGTGGCGAATGCAAGTACGCCATGAGGCTTATAACTATATTAAGAAATGTAAACATACTAATATTAAAAAAAAAAAAAAAAAAAAAAAAAAAATATGTATCGAGCTCCGCCTCTAAAAAAAAACTCTGTGAGACAGCAGCGGCTGTCGAAAGACAACATCCGCGCCGACTCACACACACACACACATACGCACACATATCAACGCTTAACAGATTTTTTTTAAGAGAAAAACAAAGAGAACTGACATTACGGAGTCAGCAGGATTTAGAAACCCAATGCGCTTCTAATGCGCTGTGCTCAAGCACTGGCATCCCAGAAAATAGAAAAAAAAAGAAGTAAAAACATGTACACATACATATACCTTCAGGCGAGGAGCGCGCGACAGCGCGCCCCGTCGCCTTACACACTCAAGCAACGCACGCACGGCTCCGCCGGCGACCCTGCTTTTTGAGGGCGCCGAGGACGTCACCCGCGCGCCCAAGGGCGTGTAGCGGAGGAGCACTAGGCTTCTCCGGTGACGAAAGCCGACGATGGTCCTGCATCGTCAGCGGGGAACGCCGTCGCCTGCGTTTCTCACGCTCAGAAGTGCAGTGGATGCACTTCTGCACGTGGGATCGCTAGCCGTTGCCTAGTCGCGACAACGGCGTAGCGAGTAGTCTACCGGCGACCACGACTAAGAGAGGAGCTCAAGCGTCGAATAAAGCTCGAACAGCATCTCTTTCTTCTTCCTTCTCCGTGTCCGGAGAGCACCCTCGACCACCCGCCGTCCGTAACATTCTGGCATCCCTTACGGGGGAGATCACCGGTTTAGAACCCGGCTAAAAAAATAGATCTCTTCTCGATCCCACGACACTTCCTACCTTACCTACATTAACTACCTTAACTACACCTACCTTACCCTTGACAGCACTCCACCAATAGACGCCCCAGATCAAGCCCCTGTAAGTCATGAGTCTGAATAGATCATGCGTGGACGCCTCTAATCTGCGTGGTAATGCAGCCTGCAGTCTTGTGGCCGAACATGGCCGAAGACCGAAGAAAGCAGGAACTGCCTATCGGTAAGGAAGTGCGCGAGCCGAGGACGGCTCGCCTCAAAGGGGGGTGGTGTCACAGGCGCACACGTCTGCAACGCGAGCAGCGAAGACGAGTCAGCGATAAGAGTCCGCCGAGCCGTACTACGATGCATAGCGTCCGAATGCATCGTAGACGTTAGCTCAGTGGTTAGAGCACAGGTCTCTGGCTCTCGGGTCCGCGAGTTCGAGTCCCGTCGTCTACTTTTTCGCTTTCGACTCTGTCTCCTCTCTGTTTGTAACACCGGTATATACATGCGGATATTGCGGGATATGCCTCGTCCCCGCCGAACGGCGGGGGAAGAGGAGATAGGGGTGTTGCTCTTTCAGCTGTTCGGTCCCGAATTCGTTTGCTTATCGATTTTACGCAGCTTATATAATGTGCAGGGAAATCGAGCAGTTTGTTGACAGTTTCTATATCGACGTCACGATTCTGACGTCAGTCGCTTTTGTATTGTTTACGTTCCAATCGGTGTATTAGGTGTGTATATACATCGCTGAGTTGCTGTGTGTCTTCCTTGTTATTAATGCTATTAGTTTGCAGGTAAATTTCGAAAATCAATCTTTTATTTAGATTGGGCTCTTTATCTTTTATGTCAAATTTGTCAAAATCGAATGTGTAATTATAGTGTGTTTGGTGTTCAAAGATTACATTATTTTTTGATTTTCTGTGTTCCTCAGCGCGTATACCGACATTTCTTTTCGTTTAGCCCACGTATGTAGCAGAGCAGTCGTTGCATTTTAATTTGTAAACAACATTGTTCTCGAGATTTTTATTTTTTTTATCTGTGCCTTTTATAATGATGTTGCACATTTCACTGTTGATTCTTGGAACAGTATAAATGTTGTTTCCTTTAAAACTATGACTGATCCGTTCGTATAAGCCATTTGCGTATGGAATACATATGGTGTTTTGTTAATTATTGTGGCTACTGTTTGTTTGTTATCGTGGTTGTTTATTTGATTTTATTGTGGACAATCTTTTCTTTATATATTTTCTATAAATACATTTGGATAGTTATTGTCAAACAGTAGCTTTCTGACAATATCGATGTTTTTATTGTGAAATTTTTTAATTCCTAGTTTTATCGCTCTGTCGACGAGATTGTACACCATGGCGATTTTCTGTGTGTTTCGATGTTAAGATAAACAGTAAAATAAAAAGTAAATAACGATTTAAAATAGGGTACGACGACTACAAGCAATTGAAAATAGGGTAAGAATAGTCTAGAATGAGAAAATCCGACAATAAACCAAAAATTCTCGTTTTGGCGTCATTTTTGAAGATTTTTACCCTATTTCCAAATGCTTGTATCTTTCGATAGGGGCAGCCATTTTCGATAATTTTTTTTAATTCAAGATCTCGGGCTAAGCTGTTCAGTAATGCCGGAAAAGTAATGCTCGCTTGGCCAGGTAATAAATTACCCGGGGAGCAATAAAGGCTATTTTCAGGTAACTATTTGGGATTGTAGTTTGTTATATTTGTCATAATTTTATTTAAAAGTGTATCACTGATACATCTTTGAGCAAAATTATAACAAATATATAATAAGCCACAACTAGAACTCTGATGCTACACGCCAAACCGAGTGGAAAAATGCCTCTGTGACACTATGCGCGCGCATGCTTCGGAGAGAGCGCGCTGCGAACGAGGCAGCGCAAGAACTGGTGCCGAAACAGCACCAGGTCTGTGCTACATCGGCTTCGCTCAGACCGTTCTCATTCGGCACGATTGTGTGCCCTAATGGCACGCGTATGCACTGTATAGGCATTATTCAGCTTTCCTAATTCTACACACGAGTGCCGGTGTCCCCCCAGGCTCACCTTTTTTTCCTTGTAGAGATGTCAGTGTCTGTGAGATTTTTAAACCATTTTTCACAGTTTGAATTGGTAACAACATTCATTATAGTGTTGTTGTATTTTTTGTTTAATTCTTCACGATATTGGATATTGTTTGTATCCTGTATATTAATGATTTTTGTTATTGTGTTTTGTGGGAATAATCCATTTAAATCATTGCGTAATATATCGGATTTAGATTCTAGAAATTTGATGCATACAGCAAATTTCTTCTATTTCTGTATTTGAGATTTTGATTTGTAAATTTCGAATGAGTTTGTCGAGTTTTTTCTTTCCCGAGTCGATGTGAAAAGTGAAATGGTTTACGTTACTTAAGATGTTCAGTTAGTGTGTGTAGACAGTGTGTCGAAGGTTCTGCAGCGCAGTAGAAACTGTCGTTATGATCTGGCTCTTGTTGGAACTCGTTGCAGTGTTGCCCATTTCTTTAGTTGTTGGTGTGCATCGTGTCCATGTCTTCTCCTGATGTCATTAAAGAAGGAATCAGGGCTACTTATAGCATTAATAAGAAGGAAGACACACAGCAACTCAGCGATGTATACACACACCTAATACACCGATTGGAACGTAAACAATACAAAAGCGACTGACGTCAGAATTGTAACGTCAGTATAGAAACTGTCAAGAAACCGCTCGCCATTTCCCTGCCGCCATTTCAATATAATAGAGAATATACATATCTGATATTTATCAATGCAGTCCGCGCATGCGTACCAATATGTATAAATAACCGGGGAAATTGTTTTGATTGCTCAGTCTGCTCTGGCCTTTGAAATTTGAAGATCTGTAATTTTTATTTTGCGTTGTATTGTCATATTAGCTTTGGACTTGTATATAGTTTTTCATTTGAACTTTTTGTGCTACAAACTTGTTTTTATGGGTTTCAGTGGAGGGGCGCTGTTCCCTGTTATAATAGATATAAATATGTCAGCTATTGAGAAAAGATAGAATGGCTTCACGACACACAGAAATATTTAAATAACCCGAAATTATTAAGGCCCAAAAATTTGAAGGCTATAAATTTTAAGATCCAAAAATGTTAAGGGCCAAAAATATTTGAGGCCTAAAAATTGTAAGGCCCGAAATTATATCCTAGATGTTATTGGGAAAACATGTGAAAGGCTTTACGGCACACGGGAACATTAAGCACTTTAATATAAAAGTAGATAGATTATTGATTTTTATACCATAACATAAGTAAATGGAGACGAAAATGGCCGAAAATTGGTATGGAACCTTCTTTTATCATCACAATCAAGCTTCAAAAATCTGACAACGGATGGTGCATAATGTAAGAAAAATAAAAAATCAGTGGAGACCCACCTGAAAGGGACACAACACTTTTAAACTCCGAAACAAAGATTCACGAGAGAAAATTACAAAATTGAAGTAAATAATTTGAATTTGTTTAGCAATACTTGGTAATAACACTCTTAAAGTTACCGTGCTAAAGCATGGATTACCAATTCTTACCCATTGTGGCACTCAGTGCAATGTTTTATCACTGGCTGTAGGATTCTAAGTGAACGTGTGGTTCTTTTGGGCTGAAATTTTAGGAGGACATTTTGTACACTTGTAGTTTTGGTATGAATGTAGGAATTTTAATGTTAATTTAAATGTTTAATAAATGTTTTATGCACGAAAAGGTCGAATAATAAGCGGAAAAAAAGGAAAAATCCAGTATTTTCATCGCTTAATATTTTTTACTAATTAAAATAAAAATCCCTGCATCCATACCAAAACTACAAGTGTACAAAGTATCCTTCTAGAATTTTAGCCCAAAAGAACCATACGTTTACTTAGAATCTTATGAACATTGCACCAAGTGCCACAATGGATAAGTAAGATCATTCATATTTTAGCAAGGTAAATTAGAGGGTTTTATTATCAAGTATCGCTAGAAAAATTTTAAATTATTTACTATTATTTTGGAATTTTTCCGTGTAATCTTTTTTTCAGGGTTTAAAAGTGTTGTGTGCCCTTAAGAGCGCGAACTGAAGACCTCTTCCAGGCAGATGGAAAACATGGCGTGCTCAGAGAGAGGTTAAATTTGACATAACAAGAAAGCAAGTACTAAATGAGCCTTAGAGATTACAACCTGCAAGATACCGTCACTTTCTCTAGACTAGAATAGTCAAAGTGTATTACTGCAGCAGTATCGTTCGATTCCAGAATCTTGTTAAAGCTGAAATGAGCGAGGTGATCCAGATCCTCAAGGATACGCAAATATTCATCAATATCCGGTGTCATGGTGTGGTTGGATATCCCACTGAAATACATGTTGAGATCTTCAATGGAAAAGTAAGAGATATCATCCTAGGTGGTGGATACCAAAGCTCTCTCTCTCTCTCTCTCTCTCTCTCTCTCTCTCTCTCTCTCTCTCTCTCTCTCACTAATAATAATAAAAATAACTAAATGAATTTGATCGTCTGTTACACGTTCGATCCAGGAGTCGTAAGTTAATTTCTGGTAGATTTACTTGGTTCTTTTTTTATTCTTTTTACGGAAAAAGTACATTAAACTCCGAACTTTTTGAGGCAGGTTTTTCATGGGATTGTCTTTAAGTGTAACTCCTGGTTTTCTTTTACCTTACAAGCGCAAGTTAAGGAAATGCAAAACAGAAGCAAAAGATTAAAAGATTAAAAGATTAAAAGATGTCTTTCCCAGAGCTGCTTCTCGATTGAAGATGAAAAATAAGTGGATGACATCTTGATCCGATTTATATCCCAAGGCGCGGCTAGAGATGTTTCACACCTGAAAACCGCTGTTAATTTATTATCACGTAACTTTCTTCAATTCAATTTATTATTCCTATACATAATAAAAAGAACATTCCATTATGTTATACTTATAGTAAAAAAAAATGGAAATGAGTCTTTGTGGATAAAAATTCGTTACGTAGAAGTTGAGATACAGGCGTATACGAATGCACACAACCACACACACATCACAAACGCGCGCGCACGCACGGACATATACTCAGAATGGATTTCTAACCAGTTTTTGATAAAGCCGAAAATTTTACTAATACAATGTCTCCTTTACGAGGAGGATAATGTTCTTAAAGTGTGTTTATTCTTATTTATATTCATCATATGTACTATAAAGCTTTCACCGTATGTTTTGCAGATCCTGTTGGATATAACGTGGAAAGCGAGTAGATCAAAACAAGAAAATTTAAATATTAAATGCTCATACCTTGATTTGGAAAACAGAAAGACCATTCATCCAAGCAACGAATCGTGAAAGGGTTGTTTTTCCAGCACCTGAGACTCCTATCAATAGAAGATGTCCTTGTGGTTGCCTGAATATTCTATCGATTCTGAGAACGTGTTCCAAAACTTCATCGAATAAAACTAAAGGAACATCTAGTTCTTCCTCGTAAAAAACTTTTAGTCTAGCTCTAACATAATCACGTAGTTCTTGTCGGCTAACTGGAACATAATCTTTGGAAAGCCAGTTACTATATAATATAGGACGTTCTAAAGCATTTTCTCGGTTTATACAAGGGAAATGCTTTAAAGCTACAATATCAATAGTTTTATTTGTCCAGGCACGTTCATTATCATCAACCAATCGATCTTGAAAAAGTCGGAGTGCTTCATGAGCCCAAAGACGTACTAAACCATCGATTGATAGATTGTCGAGAGGTCTTATTGCTTCACATATACCTCTCACCCATCTCGTCATTTCTCTCGGTGAATAAACATAATGTGGTTGCATGTCTTGGGTGAATCTCTCTTGAGACGTTAAATAAAACTCTACCATTGCATTGGTTAATGGTTCAGAATATCCTCTCAAAGGTGGAATAAGCCTTAGCATAGCTCGCGTGAATGTGCCATAAATTTGTTTTAATGAAACTTCGCCAGGATAATCAACATAAATTACAGGAACATGACGTAAAAATCTGTAACTCAAGGGCTTTCGGCCTGGGTCAGTGGGTGGATTACATGCACCAACGAATTGAATTCTCTCTATTGATACCCAAGCTTGATCACTAGTTCGGAAGAATCCTTTATGTTCCACAAGTTGGCGTAAGAATGAAATTACCCGTTGCGTACCATAATTATCCATTTCAGGTAAATTAATTTCATCACAAAAAAGTACGAGCCATTTTCCAAGTTGTACCGGTGAAAGAACAACTCCATTTGGAGTTTTGCGATATTCACAATAATGATCGAATGTTTTTAACAAAAGTTCTGGAGTTGTAGCAGATGAAAAGTTTAACCCGACAACTTCCATATCTGGCAAGGCTCTTAGAGCAGAAAAAAGAGTCATGGTTTTTCCAGATCCAGGTGGTCCACAGAGAACTGAAAATAAGAAAAATAATAATTATTATGTAGAATATATAAATATGGAATATGTTTTATTATATTGAAGTGCTTTTATTTTCTTTGTTTTCCGATTCCTTCGTCTACCGAGATAAATCATAAGTTAGGACTAATGAGAATTGAGCCTCCTAAATTTGAGACTATGCAACCTTTAATTTTCTGCTTTCTCTTCGAGAAAGATTTGTAACGATGCAAATTTCTAAATCAAAGATTTTTATAGATTTGTACGTTAAACAAAAAAATATGTTTTTATCTGGCGTAGGTATAAAGCTCTGTACAAGTTTCTCTCTGTTACTGAATCCCTACAGGCACCATTGTTAGTCCAAAGTAGTTGTTGTGCCTTGCTTTTAAAAAGTAAAAAGCTAAAACCGGTGTATGTAATAAATATTATTTATTCAAATTGGAAATTACACGGATCTTATCAGTTAAGTAAAGTTATAAACTAATCAATAAAACTATTACAAATCGCGATACTTATAATGATAAACATGACGAACAATATTGGCAACTACGCGTCTTGATTTAGATTTAAAAGACCTTAGTGATCTTTTTTGAGTTCTGCCTGATTCATGCTCCACTCAGTTTATTTATTAGTATCACTGCAGCACTGCCATCTAGTGACCCATGTGCTGCCTTGCCCTTGCATTAGGTTAGGTCGTTAGCGGTGAAGGGGCTAATGGGCCTTTCTTGGCACGAAAAACTCTTGCGCTGAAGGCTTGGGTTTTCGTACTTGAAGCTTAACTACCCTCAGGTAGATCGGAAAGTAATTAGGACGATATGCCATAATGCATCGAAGGTATACACTCTAAACCTAAAGTTGAAAATCTGGAAATGAAAAGATTAAAATCTAAATTTTGAACTTTATGAATATTAAAAAGTGATTGATATCCTCAAAATGATAGCATTACAATTAAGTGTAAATCTGTAGAATTGATTTGCATAAAGATTAAAATCCATAAATTAATTCTCTGTAAGGATACCATTTACTTTTAAATACTTATAAAGTTTAAAATGTAGGTTTTAATCTTTTTACTTCCTGATTTTCAACTTTAGGTTTGGAGTGTACAATAAACTCAGACGGCACTGAGTTTTTACCCAAATATTAATAGGTAAGACAGAACTGGGTTTTTACCCAAAGACAAATAGGGTATCTGGCTCAAATGTGGATCATGGTAGAATTTCTTAGTAGAACGAAACGTGTTCCACTTCTCTCTGTATCATCCACCATTATCATCCTACATTTGACGTTGTTACATGTAACACTTAATGCCACTCCAGCGCCTCGGACAAAAAACAGAAAATAGAGATCGGATGGTAGTCAGTTAAAGATGTTGGAGAGCTGACTTTGTTGAGATGTTTGGGGTATTCAAGAATTTCAAAGGTTCGCAGAAAATCGTGAACAGGAGGAACCTGTGGATCGTTGGAAATTCCGCTGAAATGGATGCTTAAATCCCCCAAGAAGAAGCGAGATAGGATGTTTTCTCTTTTGGTGATAATTTCGAGATTTTCTAGCCTCTTTATTTCTCACTGACGTCGGTCAGGGTTGATCGTCGTGAATGATAATTATTCAGCCTAGCCTCCTCGATCTGTCTGTGAGCATCGTCTCTAGCAATTTGATAAAAATATAGATCCCAGGGTGGACGATTTCTGCGGAACCGTTTGTTCCGTTCTGTCACAAGGTCACGAAGAGCCGTGGAGAACCACGGAATACGCTTAGGTCCAGTGGTCACGGTACGTAATAAAGCGAGATCATTTCGTCGCTCCGTACGAAGACTAGCGCAGTTGAAAATTTCAAACAAAAACTAGCACAACTCACGATTTGCCGCAAAGAGTAGCACAGTTCAGAAATGCGGTCAAGAGTAGCACAACTCGTGACTTTATATTACTTAAAATGTGAGTATTTTACATTTTTATTGGGTTATTTTGTTGGTTAAGTTCGATCTTTTGATCACCTCGGCTAGGTTCTTTTTGCAGCTTATAAAATCGTTTAGTTTGAAAGATATCAGGATTCAAATTCTTTGTCTCTCAAGGTTCAGAAAGTTTGCCGTTTAATTAGTGCTTTAATTAATGAAATAATTTTTTATTTACTATTCTACTAATTTTTCGAAGTTCGATCTTTTTTTTTGGATTTTTCTAACCAATAAAAAAATTGTTTACGTGTCTAACCGTCTAACCAACGACAATATTATTATAAAAATCAGGTGAAAAGTATAACATTTACAATTACAGACCGATTTCACCCATATTCAACGTCACAAAGTTTTACAGTATCTCAGCACGAATTTTTAGATTCAGTAAAAATATTGGTTCTAAAGATGCGTTGAATTTTATTACGGAAGTATTGTATAATAATGTGGATATGAACAAGTACTCGAGTTTCAGTCTCTATCCTTGTCTCTGTTTCTGTCTCTGTCTCTATCTCTCTCAAGCTTCGAAAAACTCGCTAAAGCACACTCTATCACACTTTACGGCTCTATCTCGCCAACATCTGCTCTTGCCGCCGCAGTAGTCGCAAGTACCTCATTTAATAGAGCTTAGTCTTTGCTTTGCAAAAGCCCCTAACTGCTAGAAAAACAATAAGCTCTCGGTACTTCAAGAGCCTCAATCCTGCAGTCATCTCAGATATACTTCGCTCGGTCGGGTCTCGCTCATCCGTCGACTCAACCAAAGTTGTTCAATGTCACTTTTTCTGACCGTAGCGCCTTCCTCAACTGCTGTCATGCTGGGACCTTGCTCAGTCGATGCCAACTTCACCCGTAATCAACTAATTTCTGCCCTTTTATCCGTTTATGACTTTGCGGCCCCTCTACGAAAAATAACACTTTCCTTAAAAAGGAAACCCTGGGCCACCTGCCGGCAACACTAAGGTTTTTCTCACGTATTTTTGCCAGCTGAACACGAATTTCGAGGTTGCTAGGCCAAAAATTGTTTTTTGTTAAACAAACCGCTAAATAACACAAAACTCTTGATTAAAATATTTAATTTCCAGAAATTCGACGATTTTACTACAAAAAACAATCTATTTATGACACGCCGTGGCCATAAAATATTGTACGAAACTAGGGGGGTAAAGGGATTTCACCCTCGTGGGAACTCACTTCGCTCGGGTGATATGGTTCCCACGGAGGTGACACTACTTTACCGCACTAGTATCGTAATATACTATTAACGAGAAAATGTATAAAAACACTTTCTTCCGAAATTTGTACAAAGAATCAAGATAAAATTTTCTAGAAAATCGCTCTTTGACGAATTTTACGGAAAATCACGAACGTGATTCGTAATCAGCGGGTCAAAATAGTTGTATAAGAAAAGCTTAGTTGATTGATTTGCTCTCAATTGGTCTCGGAGACCTTTCTTTAGCTCTGCTTACAATTATGCAATAATCGTGCTGAAAAGGCATAACTCGGAAAATTCGTGTTTTTTTTTTGCTGATTTTGATGATTGTTCACGGAAAAAGTATGAGTTTAATAGAAAATTTTCATAAATTACTTTTGTCTTAGAAAAAAAGTTACATGATAGTTATGTTAAAATTAATCACAAATTGATAAAAAAATCAGTAATATGCTTATAAAACTTTTTCTATGAAATTTAAACCAAATCCCCTCATTCATACCATAACTAATGTACTTTGAAACAATATCCTAGAGTTTGAGCTCATTTGGGCCATTCGTTCCTTTGGAATCTTACGGTAAGTGAATTATGGACTCCCTACTATACGTAGGTATTATAGAGGTATATAGAAGGTCTAAAGCTATCAAAATAAAGGTAATTATGTCTAAGAATAGAAATAAAAATTTGGTTCATTTATATAAGTATTTATAAATTTTTAATGAAAAATTTTGATTTTAATTTCAAAGGTGGTGTGCCCCCTTAAACAAATGATTTATCATTTATCAAATCATCATCTGATAATAGCGTAATATTATCTCTCTACCTTTTATTCCAAGACCAGGGAACGCTCAGTAGTCGCATACTTACTGCAGTCACTGCTAGACCGCAATAAAATAGATTAGCGGACAGTTCAGGAATACCGGCACAGTGTGCTTTAAATGGCATTTCAACTCGAAAGTTCTTCGCCTCATCTACGCAAGCCTTCTACGTATCCCTATTTTGTGCCAACCCCATCGATTTCGCGCCCTCCCGCCCGATTTCAGTTAAGTCTGGGTCTACTTAGAAGTCACGATGCATTTGGCTTTCCTTTCATAATACGTGCTGCCGTGCAATCGTCTCCCATTCTTGCCACGTGCCCTGCCCATCTAAGTCTCCGTGATTTTATTATTCTGTTCATATTCGGTGACGCGTATAAATGATGTAGCTCGTCATTGTGCAGTTTCCTCCATTTCCTGGTTTCCTCATCTTTCTTTGGCCCGTATAATTTTCGCAGGACCTTATTTTCAAACACCCTAAAACAGTTTTCTTCCGCTTTAGTGAGTGCCCAAGTTTTGCACCCGTACAAGATTACCGGCATTATTATAGTCCTATACGTCCTTATTTTTACATTTTTAGACAGCAGTTTTGATTTGAGTAATCTATTCACGGCGTAAAAGTAAGCATTACCCAAATGAAGTCTCTTATTAATCTCGACTTTAATTTTGTTTCGATCATTTATAGTTGTGCCTAGATATCTGAATTCGCTAATCTTTTCGAAAGTAAAATTTCCGACTCTAAGATTACCTTCTCCTTCGCAAATCCCTAGTTTATCTATGATCATATGTTTCGTTTTCGATTCGTTCACTTCTAGCCCCGTGTCCTCAGGCACATTTATGAAAATTTCCGCGTTTCATGCCACCGTTTCACCGTTATCCTCCACCATGTCCAAGTTATCTGCATATCCTAGAATCTGCGTTTTTTTGTTACGTGTTGCACCTAGCTCGCTAGTCTGCATTTTTCTAACAACATACTCCAGCATTAAGTTAAAGAGTACCGTGAAGAGCCCGTCACCTTGTTTCAAACCGTCGCGTATCATGAACGAATCGGATACATTACCACCTACTCGAACCTTTCCCGTGCTTCCGTTCAGGTATATTTAATTAATTTCACGAGTTTTTTTGGTACGCCGAGAAACATAAGGATTTGATACATTTTGCTTCGTTTGATAGAGTCATACGTTTTTTTAAAGTTTAGAAATAGCTGGTGTATTGTTTCGCAATATTCACGTTTTTTCTCTAAGAACTGTCTTGTAGTAAACATTTGATCGCTCGTTGGCCTGTTATGCCGGAATCCACACTGATAATCTCCTATTATATCTTCCGCGAATGATGTGAGTCTGGCATGTATTACGTTTGACAGAACTTTGTAGCAGGTAGCAAAAAGTGAGATTCCCCGGTAGTTATTGCACTCTGTCTTATTTCCCTTTTTAAAAAACGGTATGATGATGAATTCTTTCCAGTTTCTTCTGGTATTGTTTCATTTTTCCAAATAGCACATACTAGTTCAAAAATTTTGGAGGTAAGCGCGGTGCCCACATATTTAAGTAGTTCAGCTGGTATATTAGATTTTGGTTACAGTAGTAAAAATTAAAAATAAACTAATTCTCGAATTAAATTAATAAATTCTCTGGTTAAATTTCATTTAAATGGTTATTTATGCATAATTTTAAAGAAATAAAATGTTTAGGTTGTAAGGACTGTACTTTATATAAGGACGGGCTGCACGGAGTTCTACAATCGAATTAAGTAAAACTAGCCTTCCGCTCGAGATCCTTATGTTACCATGGTTTCGCGCGGAAGGCAAGTTCTAGCATGTCCGCTTGTCCGCTCTCTCATTCTTAATGCGGACGAGGATTGATGCACAGGCAGTATTCTGTCTGCGGCTATTTTTCTTTTGCGGACGTTGGCGTGTCTGCTCTTACTTGCAGTCGTTGTACGCAAGTTAGTCGTGACACTTCTCTGTCTTGCGGACTCAGCGTTATGTCCGCTCTTCTTACCTTGTTTGTGGAAGCAGATAGTTTGCCAACGGGTACCAAACTCTTGCCTGCATGTTGTGACCTCGTAGCTGATGAGAAATTTATTTATGCCAAATTAGGTTTAATTATTATTTATGATGAAGAACACAAGGATTTCAATTGTTATGATTGTTATATTTTTATTTGGCTGGACTAGAGCACTTCACATACGTACAGAATACGCATAATACACGTATGAATTTAGGACTTTTATTCTATTTTCTTAGTCGTATTTATAAGTAATCTCAGCAACTAACAATTATCGCTGTTAGTCACCCGCTTGATGACGTTGTCACCTTAGCAGAAAGACAAATGGTATTTGGACTTAGGCTTACACGATTTCTCGTAGCAGTATAAAATTACTATACTCATCGATCAGCTGCTTTTGCTATCGCTGGAGATTCCGCTCGCCGGTCCTTAGCTTGTAGTTATCCTTGCGGTATAGATCTGAGTTCAAAGGGCTCTCCAGTGAGTGCTGTGCCAAGGGACAGATTTAGCACGCTCCCAAGGTGTTGGACGGATTTGGCACGCTCTAAACACTAACAGCAAAAAGGCCCTGCGTGGAGCGATTCGGGGGTTTTTAAAGCCTCGATGCCGATGCAAGCAGTTGTAAAATTTAAGTAGTAAAGATAATCGTAATCCAATTCAAACATTCCCCACCCAGGAGTCGGTATCATACGTATTGAGGTCGTATGCGCGCGAAAAGTGCTGACACGCAGATCAAAGAACTCTCTGGTTGTCGGCGCGAAGTATTTTGTAACATGTGAATCGTTGCTCTGTTATCGTCGGTCGTGTATACGTCTTCTGTGCGAGTGCACGAATACAGTCACACATATGTTGTACATATATATATAAACATGGGACATTACAAGGTGATCTGTTCAAAACTGCAATACAAAGAATTAAAAGGGACTGTAGGTATACGGGAAAGCGCGATCGCGGCGTTAGGTAGGATGCTAGTAGTCTGTACGAAGATGCTATAATTGAGTATTCCTCAAAAGCACCAGGACATCCAAAGCCTATTCATAGAAAGAGATGGAAGAGCTCGATGCGCCTGTGCGTCACCATCACTGAAGACTCATTTTCAATTTCGTTCGGAAATATGAGCAAGGACTCTCTTTCGTCCTCTTGCTTGGTTTTTCGCCTACCGTCTTTTGAAAGAGTAGACGACTCGAATTGGCACCATATATTCTTTGTGCTACTATACTCTAGCTGGAAAGGCTTGAAAAATTTGAATTTTCAACTGTTATTATACAAATTTTCAAATTTAGATTTTACTTACAGTATAATTAACAGCAATGAAAAGGATTAGTGCCCGAGGTATATTGGACTGTCAAACAGGCTTCCGAATTATTTCACAGGAGATGTTCATTATTTGTAATGATGCATAGTTTTAGTAAACTTATAGTAAGAAAATAATATTTAGTTTTAAAAACATCTTAACACACTCTTCGCTCGTTTATTTACTCATAGTTACTAGCATAATACGGCCATACAAATAAAATTTGCAACGAAACACGAGTCTCGTTGATAAATACATGCGAAGTCGGCCGCGGAAGATACAGCGCGAACTTAACCGCGAGCCGTGAAGGCAGATCCACATAAAGCGTGATGAGCGCGTATGCGCAACAAAGAAAAGGCAAATCCGCATTAACACAGGCAGTGGCAACTCGGCATACACTAATGAGCAGCGCAACCACAGCAGACCAGGCAACAATGGCGATCAGAAAAGTACAACAACAGTAGTATGTATTATATGCGATGCAGCATATCACATAAACTGTCTAGTTGAAAAATCTTCGGATTTTAAAGTCACCAGTGGGAACCTGATTGTCTGTCCAGAACACAGCAACAGAGACATAACCTCTAAGATCGAAGGAAAAGATATAAGCGACTCTACGAGATTCTTGATTGCTCAAATAAAGCTAAAAAAATCAGAAAAAGTTAGAAAAGAAATATTAAATGAAGTATCAGTAACAGCTCAAGACGATCGACATTGAAGAGAAATACAAACTGGCAATAACTGAAAATCTTTTAATGAAGCAGTTGGTCAGTGAATTACAAGAACAAAATCTAATGCTGAAAGAAAAAGTTATAGTGAAGCAAAAGGAAAGTGCCACAGCTAGTTTGTCATATGCAGATGTAGCTAATTTTCCTAAAACACTACAAAAAAGGTGCCTAAGATAACTGTGAAAAAATGAGAGACAAAGTTGTAGATTGTAATAGTAACTCATTTTCTAAATATTTAAACAAATTTTTTTATCAAATTGTAGACAACTTTTTTAAATTGAATTTTTTTTTAATTGCCACATTCACTCCATAAACATATGTGTTTAAAGTAGATCCATAAAGAAAAAGTGCCCTTCGAAGCCCAAAACTTAAGTAAGTCTGCGGTGAGTGAAATAATGAAAATTGGGAATTTTGGCCTTTGAAGACATGTTTTATATAACAATATAATTCAATATCTCATTTTTTTTTAATTTTAAGGTTAGATCCCCTTAACCCATTTCTTCCCAAGCGGACATTTTATAGTCGATTGGTTTTTCGCCTAGAAAATTGTCAAAAAAAGAAAGTAATGATAACCAAAAGCACTTTTCTTGTGTAAAATTTTCCGCTCTTTCCAAATCCGGAGTCAGAATTTCGGAATTTTCATCGGAAAATTTCAAAATGGCAGTTTGAATCTGGTGAAAATTCAGAAATAAATTTTTCAACATTTTAACATGCTTATTACAATTTGAACGGTTTCAACGAAATTCGTGATACAGATTCATAATGCAAATGATATTATTGTTGAAACATTTGATTTTTGCGAATTTTCCTCCAAGATTTTCCAAGATGGCGATTGTGACATCATGAAATGACCGCAAAAATCATATTTTTTTTTTTTTAATTTTTCTAATTCATACCAAAATTTGTATACTTAGGTTTTTGAGGTCGCTGATGACGAATCTGGAATCAGATTTGGAAAATTCAAAATGGCGGATCCAACATGGCGGACATTTTTTTCAAAAGTCAACCGATTTGGGCCAAATTTGACTTCCAGGGCTTTTGGGGTCGCTGATGACGAATCTGGAATCAGATTTGGAAAATTCAAAATGGCGGATCCAACATGGCGGACATTTTTTTCAAAAGTCAACCGATTTTGGCCAAATTTGACTTACCGGGGTTTTCGGGGTCGCTGATAACGAATGAATTTGTTCAATTTCTTTCGACGTTTACCACACTAAAAGAAAAGAATAATTTCTTCCACCAAAAGCCATTATTTCAAAAGCAAATATTCAGAATTGAATCACACTTAGTTGACGTTTAGAAAAATTGTCGGCCATTTTGAATTCACCATGCTTATTTTTCCAAATGTGATTTCAGATTCGTTATCAGCGACCCCGAAAACCCCTGGAAGTCAAATTTGGCCCAAATCGGTTGACTTTTGAAAAAAATGTCCGCCATGTTGGATCCGCCATTTTGAATTTTCCAAATCTTATTCCAGATTCGTCATCAGCCACCTCAAAAACCTAAGTATACAAATTTTGGTATGAATTAGAAAAATTTAAAAAAAAATATGTTTTGCGGTCATTTCATGATGTCACAAGCGCCATCTTGGAAAATCTTGGAGGAAAATTCGCAAAAATCAAATGTTTCAACAATAATATCATTTGCATTATGAATCTGTATCACGAATTTCGTTGAAACCGTTCAAATTGTAATAAGCATGTTAAAATGTTGAAAAATTTATTTCTGAATTTTCACCAGATTCAAACTGCCATTTTGAAATTTTCCGATGAAAATTCCGAAATTCTGACTCCGGATTTGGAAAGAGCGGAAAATTTTACACAAGAAAAGTGCTTTTGGTTATCATTACTTTCTTTTTTTGACAATTTTCTAGGCGAAAAACCAATCGACTATAAAATGTCCGCTTGGGAAGAAATGGGTTAATAGACTATTTTTCCCTCAAAGTAAGGAGCAAGATAAAAGGTAAGGGCTTCAAGTTGAATTTGAAATATATATATGGGAAAATTGGTATACTAGTCCACTTTACTCCCAAAAGAACACAAAAACAATTTCGGACCTCTGAGTACCCCCAGTTCCAAGTTATGGCCATATCAAAAATTGAGATTTTTTCAATTTTTAATTTTTCTGACAACTAAAATGGCTTATAACTCGAAATACAAGCATACATACCTTTTTTTCATATTTCTTGTAGAATATGAAAAAAAAAGTTTGACCCATATAGCTTGTCACATATTGCTGTATTAGAATATAAACTATACGGGCCCAGTGCTCAGCTTTGGTGGAGGAAATTTCGGATTTTCAATGGTAAAACTGTTTCTTATGACAAGAGCTTCGAGCATGCCAAGTTTGGTAATGAGATGAACCTTGTAATAGAAGTTACATGATTTTAAACAAAATGCAACACGGGACTAAAGTAGATCATTCCTTCCGGTGATTACTGAACTAAACTAACTTGGGTAATTTCTACTAAATCCACCCGCGGAAATAATCTATGACTGTAGTCCCTTTTTGCATAATGTACATTAAGTATTATTTTTGTAATTTCTTTGTAATACTAGACTTGCAAACAAATAACTGTGTTTACCATTGCAAGGTATATCATCACTCCCTATCAAGAGTAGTACATTGTAGAATTCGCACCGAAGTACATTTGATTGTTTCCGTAAAGGCTAGCTCTTTTCACATTTCGCCGCGAAAAGTAGCACGATTTACGGCTCAAACTAATGCTTTTTTTAATATGTGAAAAACTTATAGTAATTTAATAATTTTTATACTATCTGACTTTTTGCATGTGAATGTTATTATTTATCGCACTTGGCATTCATAAATATTATCAATTATTTAAAAATCAAGTTTAGAAACCGCTAGTGTTAGCTTAGTGCCCTAGAAACAATGCTACTCTTCGCGAAATAATTGTGAAAAAAGCTAGTGTTTGCAGCAAAAGCTTGAACAGTGCTACTGTTCGTAGCCGGAAATGAAATATCTTGCTCTACGTAAGTAATTTGAAATGTGCTAGTCTTCGTTGGGAGCGGCGATATGCTCAATGCTCTGTACTATTTTCTATAAAATAATTAAATAAATTCAGGCAATATAATTGTTAATTTAGGAAAAATTAGTGTTATTACCTAATGGTTTGTGCTCAGCTAGCCACGTGTACAGTAAACTTTCATGTCTGACAGTATCCAAGGTAGGAACAACAACATCTGGACAAGCTACTTTATGAGTTTCAACTTCAATTTGTGGAACTTTATTGCTCCACGGTTGCCATTCTCCATGAATGTCAACTTTAAAATCAATAATTGGAATATTTGTTTGTGATGGTAAAGGTACTGTAGTAAAAGATCTAATAAAATCACCAAAATCTGATCTAACTTTTAATTTTGCATCCCCGGTGAAGCTCCATAATATAGCATAGATAAGCGATTTCGTAATGTATCGCTCTACTTGTTCATTAGGTAGAGGAAAATCGGAATGAGAGTGATTATATTGTAAAATATTTCGAAGTGATTGATTTAACATAGAGAAGAGTGAATTTAATGCTCTTAATCTGGTAAAATCCATTATATGTTCCTGTTTCGCTGAATATTCTAAACACCTTACCACTAAACCATCAGGTGAAAAGAAAGTATGTAAGATATTTGCAGCCTCGTGTTGAACTGACAATGTTGGAGATAGAGCATCATCTTTTTCTATAGGTTTTTTTACAATATTATCTTCGTCACCATCATCCAAAGCAATATTTTTTAGACGCAACAAGTAATTATCAAAAATCATTTCAGTTGATAATACATCTTCAGAAAACCACACCATTCCACATCGAGAAACTGTTGCTAATGTGGCATATTTTAAATCTTGTACTTCAAACATTATCCTTACGTTTGGTGGAAGGCTTAAACGTTCTCCATTAGGTAAAGTAAGCAGTTTATTATCATCAAGAACTGAATTAAGATTTTCTACCCACTCAGGGTCAACATCTCCGTCGAATATTATCCACTGTCTTTTGTTAATTTCTCCTCGAACATTATCGATAATTTTTCGTAAAATGTGCGTAAAAAGACCATCAGTCCATTCTCGCGTGTTTGGATCAAGAACTCCATAAAGTGTTTCTTTGCTAATGGCTTTTGGATCGATTACATGAGCTACTCCTTCAATACCTTCATATCTTTCCAATGCTTTTAGTAAAACTTGCCAAGCACTCGTTTTACCAGATCCACTGGGACCTACCATCATGAGACCATGATTTAAGTTACAAATCTGATATAGCTGAAGAACCTGCAAACAAATATTTTAGTTATTTTTAATTATTTAAAAAGATTAACTATTTAACTATATATATATATATTTATTATTATTTTTTTTTCAAGGAAATCATTCTACCAAAACTTTTAGTTTTTCTAGAAGTTGTGAAATAAAAGCGGGTATTTACGTGTGTTTACGTAATTGCAGCGCCAACCTCAAACCCCAATTTTACTTATTAACTTTTTTTAATTTGAAATTCCATCAATATAATGAGCGCACCGCCATAGTGAATCATACTACCGAAAGAGAAGGTCAATCCGACTTTTAGTTTTTATTTGGCATTTGAAATACTAAATACCCCGTGGCGCATTTGCGAAGCTTTAGCCCCTACTCCCCCTTAATATCTTTGAAACTAACTGGTTTTATAAACAGCCCAAAAAAAGGAATCAAGGTACTATATAATGCTAACTAAATCCAAAATTTGAACTTGATTATTGCTTTTTTCTCCAGTTATCGCGTCACGTAGAAAAACGACTTTTTTCAGTTTTTGATGTTTTTCTCAGGATCTGTCCCATAAAATAACTTAAAATTTAAGTAAAATATAGTCGTAATAACTTTCAATAATCATGTTTGTTTTTGAAAAGATTCAACATTTAGTTTTCAATTAAAAACAATTTTAAAAAATTGCGCTTAATGGTGTATAATAAAAGAACGACGAACGATAATATAAATTTTCCGCGGTAAAAATATAGGTAATTTTATTCTCTTTCAGGTACATATTAAACAACTTACTTTTATTAACTTTTCCAATAACTTTATTAGAAAAAAACTGAAATATCAAAACTAAAAAATCACTATAAAAAAACCGCTGCCAATTCATTGGCAAGTAGCTTCCTCCAACTAAATTTATAGGTCCAATGAATAGAATATTGTTTTCATATATCTATATATCTACTTGCTGATGTATGAGGCGGCTTTTGCTACAAAATTTAATATAAGTTTTAGATGGTTCATTGTCAAAAAGTTTGCAGACCCCTCTGTTTTTTTATTATAGAATACGAACACTGTCGTCACTTTTTTTTCACAGAAATTCAAGGATGTTTACATCTGTTCCTAACCAACCTAACAATGAAAACAACAGGCTATTCGTAAGATAGGTCGTTCGCGCAATTTTCGAGAAAATCATTTTCACATTTTAGATCTTTAGTTGAAAACCGCCCGACGAAATCGTTTAAAATTTTAGCAGTAGATAGCTTTTTTATGGTGAATCGCCAAATTAAAGTTTGAAGCATTTGACTACATTGTTTTAGAGATATAAGGAATCAAAAAATTTTCGAAAAAAATTCAAAACTTAATATTTTACGAACCATAGGGAATTGAAAGTTGTGCAATGAACTTAGCTGAAACACATAAAATATCTATTTTTTCCTGGAATATCAAGTGCAATAAGGCCTTTTTGCGTCCATAATCGAGGCACAAAAAAAACTCATTTTTTTCAGTTTTCGATTTATTACTAAAAAAATAAGTAGTCAAATCACTAATAATTTTAATGGGATATAGTTTGACAGGTCGCTTATCGACATAATTTTTTTCGCGAGGTCATGATGTTTAGTTTTAGAGAGATATATTTAAAAAAAATCACCTTTTTCATTTTATCCGTCGAACAAAGCAATGGATCCCGAGCACCAAACGAGGAAAAGTAGATAATTTTATTCTCTTTCAAATGCTTTATAGCTGAATTGTTTGTAACAATGGGACGATAGAAAAAAAAACGCAAAATAGTGTTTTTCAGAAATCAAAAAATGGCCATAAAAAATATATATTTGAGAAAATAAAAAATAACTGTTTTTCCCGAATTCAGAATCGAAAAATATATATGCATGTCAAATTTTATTGATATTGACGTAGTAGTTCCAGAAATATTACGGTATTCATACACATATATACACACACGCGCACATAAACACACACACATCCCAAGCAGGGATGCCGATACCCCGTATGTGGCGCATCCCCTTGGTGTCGGATAGGGGAATGCTTACCGGTGCGTGGAGGTTTCCTTAACATGTCGGAGAGTAGAGCAGAAATAAAATATGCTCCGTGGACCAAACAGGCTAGGGGAAGAAACCCCAAAAACAAATCAAGCATGAGTAGTGAGTTAACAACAAAACTACCCCATACGGATCAGACCTCTGAGTCGAATCCTTTCAACGGTTCCGATTGGGTTGAAGCCCCGGTGGCCGGCTCTGGCTCCATGGTTTCTGGGGGGGAGGACTTACGAGTTCGTGGAAACGAGGCGAAGAGAAGAAAGGAAAGGGAAGGTAAAGCAAGGCCCGTCGTCACTAGGGACCCAAACCCCCAATCCGGCTATGCAAGGAGACCATTTGACGGTCCAGAAGGATACAATCAGGAACACAATTAAATACGCCGAGGGTAGAACCAACGTGCACGGGCCGATTAAAACGGGCCTCGCGAAGGCGATGAAAGAGCTAGAAAAGATATAGGAAAAAGTACGTCCCTCTTGAAGGTGCCAGAGCTTCGCTTAGGAGGAGAATCTCTTGTAACAAGCTATGTCAGTGCCAGGAGCATAGACAGCAACTCGTCAACGAAACAAATCGCAGAATACAGAGAGTCTCGGCAAAAAGACATAAAAATGCGTAATGAAGAAGAGGAGTGCATAGGAAAGCTGGAGATAAAAGAAGACGAACTTATCGGCGACTGCCAGTCCGCACCGAGGGATGTAGGACGTATAGCAAAGCAGGCCGAACAACTTAAAGTTCTGTTAGAGGAAATAAGAGAAATGCACGAAAAAGGAAATTTGGGAGAGGAAAATTATCAAGATGCCGCTGATTACTATCAAGCGCGACACGAGAAACGACAGAAAGCGAGGAGAGGTGCGCAAGGACGGCTCCTTAAGGACGCGGTCTTAGCTAGTGCCGGAAGCAAGAGGTCAAGTGGAAGCCCGACTAATAGCCCTGAAGAGAAGAGCATGTCAGAAAGAGGCAACGACATGAGAGAACAGCAATGCAACGTGAAACTTTCACCCCGAGAGTCCCTCACAATGCACTAGAGCAATTGGCAAAAGCCAGGTCCAACAAAAACAAGCATCCAGAAGGAATACTAGTGAAAGTGGGGCAAAACAGGACGTACGCGGAAGTCATAGGAAAAATCCGAAGGGATGTAAACCCGGACACCACAGAAAGAAGGGTGCTGGGAGTCAAGCTAACAAGAAGCGGAGACGTCCTCCTAAAACTAGGAAGAGGGTCCGACAGGACAGCGTTTACTGCGGAAGTAGAAAGAATAGTGCTGGGCCTTGGACAGGTCAAAAAGGAAAAATAGAAGGCCACCCTAAAAATAAGGGACATGGACCCGGAAGCTACGGAAGAAAAGGTGAGAGCAGCTATAGAAGGAGCCCTGGGAAAGCTAGACAATGGTAGAAGGGTGACCTTATTAAGGCCAAACACGAGGGGCCTTAAAATAGCCATAGTGATACTGAGCAAGAGAGAGGCCGAGGTGCTGTAAGTTGTAGGATCAGGAAGCATGTAGAGGTTGTGCGATGGCACATGTGCTTAGGCTTTGGGCATTGTAAGGACAAGTGTAATGGTGCAGATAGATCGACCCTCTGCTTTAAGTGTGGAGGAGCCGATCACTGCATGGCACAATGCCAGATGAAAGCGAGCTGTTTTATCTGTAAAGGGGATGGACAAAAGGAAGAAGGCTGCAAACATGTAGCTGGCTCCGGCAGCTGCATTGTATTCAGGCGCGCCTTGGACACGGTGGAGAAAAAAAAACAGGACCCTGGAAAGATGGCAATAGCAGACAAGAAGCAGACGGCCAGACGATGCAGTAAGAAGCAGACGCCCGAAAGATGCAGAAAGAAGAATACGAGATAACGACCACATTAACTAGAAGAGGGCGTAGAATCCTTTTGCCCCCCCCCCCCCCCCCGCGAAGCAATACTTAACGGTGTCAGCGCGGGGAAGTCATATAGGAAAAAGAGCTAGGTCCAACTTACTTATGGTCGGTAAGGAGGACGAAGAGGATTCTGTTGCCGTTGGAAGTTAAAAGCTAACGGTAGCGAAGGGTTTAGTGGGTGAGAGTCCCACGAACGTGGTAGCATTCGGTACCATATCGCCCATAATGGATTTGCCTTTAACCCCTCTCTCTCTCTCTCTCTCTCGCTCTCTCTCTCTCTCTCTCTCTCTCTCTCTCTCTCTCTCTCACTCTCTCTCTCTCTCTCTCTCTCCATAAATCAAAAAGAAACACACACATCCATACGGACATTTTCTAGAAACATTTAATTTGAACTTCTCACACACCGAAAAGTATTTTCTAGTGAAGTTTTGAACAAACTCGAAATTTTACTATTACAAAGCTTCCTCTAGGAGAAACCAAAAACGCGTATACAAAATGTATACGGACTTTTTCCCACAATGTTTTAGTAAAAACAAAGAAAATGAGACTTGGTGGGTTAAAATCCACTGACTAGAAGCTGAGATATAAACGTGTACATACGCACACACGCACGCACACGCACACACACACGAGCGGACGTAGGTGCTTTCGAGCCCACCTACAGCGCTTCAAGATAGAGGATAATCCAAATTGCTCAGTATGTTTGGAAGCAAACGAAGATGCGGAGCATGTCTTCTGCAACTGTTCGCGATACGAAATGAAACGAGAGGAACTCGAGCGGTACCTTCAGGCTAGGGTGACCCCTGAGTCAATGATGACAGCTATGCTAGCGTCGAAAGATAGCTGGTGCGCAATAAAGAACTACGTAAGGACTATTATCAAGAAGGTTAGAAAGGTTAGACAAAGAGAATAGAAGGGAAGGATATGGCAAAACAGCTGAGTAAAACTGTTGCTAGACGAAGGCCATTAGGTAATAGATACAAAACGCTCCTCGGACTGATGCAGAGGAACGTAGGTAACTGAGTTGAGCCCAGACTCGCTCACCCGGTGCAGAGAAACGTAGGTGTCGAGGTTGAGTCTGTCCAGAGGATGGCCAGTCGATGCTGCTCAAAGTAGACGGCCGGACGATGCGGCAGGAAGCAGACGGCTGGACGATGCAGAATGAAGAAGACGAGTTTAATCCTGAACCCCTAATCACCTTGATGGGTGGGGGATGTACGGAAATGTCAAACTTCAAGTTGTAGTTTTTTGGTAGTCGAAATATTTGGTAGAACCCCACCTTAAATCGAGAAATCGATCTAATCGTATAAAAGTCCTTTATCGAAGCTACAAGTTATTACTTTACAAATAGCCTCCACACGACTGATCTATTGTTACTGACAACACTAGCAGCAGAGCAGATAGCATGATTAACCAAAAGTAAGTACAATAATATAATATCAGATTGTGCGTGACTTACGGGGACGAGCCACTTTTAAACCCGGAAAAAACGATTTATGATAGAAAATGACTGAATTTAATTTAAACTGAATTATTTAAAAAAATTTCTAGTGATATAAGATACAAACTCTACTTTTACAGTGAAAAATCATTTATTACACCTACTAATCCATTGAGGCACTTGGTGCAATGTTTTGGGAATTTGTTCAGTGTCCGTAGAATTCTAAGTGAACGAGTGGTTCATTTGAGCTAAAATTTAAGAAGGGCTCTTTGTAAACTTGTTTCGTCATAAATGCAGAGAATTCATTTTGAATGAAAATACTGAATTTTTTACTTTTTTTGCTTATTATGCCAGCTTTATGTTTATAAAATATTTTCTACTTATTCATAGTTGAAAACCTGAATGTAAAAAGTTTAAAGTTCGGCTCTTAATCTTTTGTAAAGTTTAAATTGTAGGTTTTTACTCTTAGAAATTACTTTATAGGATTAAATATGTGCATAATTTAATTGCACTATGTCAATTTTTTTACAAAGATTAAAATGCATGTTCTAATCTTCATATAATGTAAAAAGTAGTAGGGGCTGCGCGGCTACTGGGCCAAGCTGGTTCTCGGTCGCTAAATGTCAACCGATGGTAACTCGTATTAGTAGCTCCCTGTTTTACCGACCGGGGCACATTTGTAGATTTCTGTCGATAGAGTATGCCAACCCCACTCTGACGGGGCCGCCCCCATACCCATAAGTCTTAATGATCGGGCCCCCTCTGCCTTACCGACGTGTGTGAGCCTTCTAGGATAGCCTTACCGATATTGTTTTATTAACTTCAACCTCGTAGGTAGCTTGAGTCAGTATCGTTACTGGTAACGCTGCTATCATGCATCCCATTTTTACAGATGGAGCTGTAGGCACGCGTACCAACGCAGTTTGTAATCGCTTACTTAATTATTCTACTTATAGTAGGATTGTAAAGAAATATAGGTGTAATGTCCCATGTTCATATATACTTAGGCATTTATAAATGCACAACACATGCGTGACTGCATTCGTACACTCACACAGATGACGTGTACGTAACCGACTAAAACAAAGCAACGATTCGCACGTTGCAAAATACATCGCACTAAAAACCAGAGAGTGCTTTGACTTGCGTGTGGATATATATATATATATATATATATATATATATATATATATATATATATGCACGAAATCGACTTCTGGGTGGCGAATGCTTATTGGATCAGTATTGTCTTTACCATCTAATTATTACAACCATTTGCATCGGCACCAAGGCTTTAAAAATCCTCGAGCCGATCCACGCAACGCCTTTTATGTAACACGCGAACGATTTTCGCGTTTTTCGTACCTATTAATAGGGACTAAAGTGACTCATTTTTGACCGGCGGGCAAAAAAGTTATTTTAGCGGGCAATAAAAACATTTATTGCCCGCATATTCAAACAGCGGGCAATAATGGCCTTTATTGCCCGCAAATTTTTTTTTTGTAATTTAAAAAAAAAAGTTGATTTTGATAAATTTGCATTATTTATTTATTTTATATAATGTTTGAACAAGACAAGAGCACGGTTGCCGTGTCAAAAAATAGTCACATCAGTCCCTCTTAACACGTACGAAAAAACGCGAAAATACGTCCGCGCGTTACATAAAATATGGTGTGCACCAAGGGCTAAGTGGGCTTTTTGGCCTCGTGGATTTTGCAGTACTCGTCTGCGGCTCGTACTGCAAAATCCACACTCGGCCTAAAAAAGCCCACTTTACGCCCTTGGTACATAATATACTATTACGCAAGTAAAAGCCACTGGCTGTACCTGGTAATAGAATACGAGGGCTGTGAATTCTTGCGCTTCGCCTTTTGAGTGCGTAAAGAACACAAACTCTGTACACAGTTCAACAGTACACCTCTTTAATTACTAGTCAAGAGTCTCGTGCTAAGTAGGGTAACCAAGCCTTCAGGCGCCTGCGTGGGAACTATAAAAAACATATTCAAAAGGACGGGGAAGGAGGTAGCGAGAAAAAAGAGAAAGAGAGTAAAGAATCGGTGCGCTTCGTACGGAAATTCGTCTCCAGACGTTTGAGTAGGGACTATAAGAAACCCATTTAAAAGTATGAGGGAGAGGGTAGCGATGGAACAGACAAAAAGAGTAGAAAATTGGTATGATTTAAAGTTATCGCTTTATGAATTGAGTTTAAAAAACTTGTGGAAAGGGTACAAGTTTCGAGTATATTTAAGGGTTAAGAGTATATCCTCACCACCTTAAATAAAAAAATGAGATATTGATTTTGTGTGTAAACGTACCTTAAATTGTTTAAATAATCAATTAAACAATTATATTAACTCAGGAATACTGTAAAAATTATTAAACAATGTTTATAATTACCATATGTCAGGTACAATAGGTCTTCGAAGGCCAAAAATCACAGTTTTCATTATTTCAGCTACCGCAGACTTACTGAAGTTTTGAGCTTCGAAGTGCACTTTTTACTTTATGGACCTACTTTAAACACATATGTTTATGGAGTGAATGTGGGAATTAAAACAAAATTTAATTTAAAAAAGTTTTCTACAATTTAATAAAAAAATTTGTTTAAATATTTAGAAAATGATAAAAAATATGTTTTACTTGTAGAAAACTTTTTTAAATTAAATTTTGTTTTAATTCCCACATTCACTCCATAAACATATGTATTTAAATAAGGTCCATAAAAAAAAGTGCCCTTCGAAGACCAAAACTTCAGTAAATCTGCGGTAGCTGAAATAATGAAAACTGCGATTTTTGGCCTTCGAAGACCTATTGTACCTGACATATGGTATTTATAAACATTGTTTGATTATTGTTACAGTATTTCTTTTTTTTTATTTAAGGTGGTGAGGTCCCCTTAAGCAGACCTCTGCTCCGTATTTGTACATATTTTCGTGTGTACTCAAGGAGTGCTGTGCATTGTTATATATTAGTCGAGAAGATCTGCAGTAGGGAATGTAAGTATATTTTATATAACGTATTTTATAATTTTATAGAAAATTTATTCACAATAATATCAAGTATATTATTTCTGTAGAATATGGATTTAATCGTAGATGTTCAAGGATTCAAGGGTAACAGTGAAGAGTTCATATTCAAGGAATTGACCTACATCAATCAAAACGACCCAGCAGCGGTGTCGCAACTTATAACTTTTCAACCACAACCCTCTTTGCTTGACTTATTAATCGATAATAATTTCGCCAATTTGTGGTTAAAATATTCCTTTCATGGACTAAATTGGAGTGACGGAGACGTTCCGTACAATATTCAACTTATTAGTTGAGCGAAGTTTGCTCGAGCCTTTAAAAGATCTAGACAACAAGAAACGTCATTATTTGGCTTGAAGGCAATAAGAAAAAAAATGGCTGCAAACATATTTGCCTGGAACTTAGAGGATCTCGGCTGTCAATCCTTAAAGTCTAAAGGTTTCCGACTGCCCATCGTGTACACACATCACCTATCTAACTGGAAGGAAAACTGTGCGGTCCAGAACGAGTACACCATAAAAAACTGGCTCTGGATGTTACGCCACGATATTCTGTACTGTTTGTCTATGTAATGTTTGTCTATGTACGTTGATTATTTATCAGATTTTACAAAGTCAACAACGACGTTAGAAAAATATTTTATCATGTAAGTATAATATACATTTGTGCGCGCGCGCGTGTGTGTAATTTAATTTCAGAATAATGTTTTCTAATTTATTATTTTTATTTACAGCATATATTCAATCATTTAATTGGCTAAGTCATCAGCATACCCGGCTACAAAAAAGCTGTCATATTTGGAAATTAAACGATAAAAAGTAACAAGACTCAAAAAGATTCAAACGAAATTCGGTATAAAAATGGTCACGAGGCTGAACAACAGGTTTAATGTATGTTTACCATCAAGAGTCAACAAGTTATTCGTGGAAAATGTGACTACACTTGAAGAGTTGGGAAAAGAGGTAAAGAACGGTGATGTTGAGTGAGAGAGAGAGGGGGGGGGGGAATAGCCACGCCACGCGCTAGAGCGGAATCGCCGCATCTAACTAACAGATTCATTCGTAACCTCGTTGTGCGTATAACTTTTGGCGCACACAACGCAATCATTTGTATCGTTTTTTTTTTTCAATAGCGGGCATATTGTGTCGTAATATTAACGGGTTGACGTGTAAAACATAACATCTCTGTCCACATTAATATTTGACGAACTTCGGAGATTTATTCGTAAACATTCCAGGTAATTTGTCTAGTGTTTATAAGTCCTGCTGATTACCGGATTTCATCCGTGTCGCACGGAAAAAACATAGCACAAACTTACACGAATCTTTACGTATATCGTGAACGAGTTTATTAAATTTCTAACACCCGTTTCAACTATCAAACTTAGTTATTTTCTTTAATTCACGTCTAGAAAGCAAATTGTCTTTTTTTTTACTATCAATATATTGTCAATATATCTCGAACTAATAATCATTTCCTGATACTACTTACTATCTAACAAATGTTATTCACGGACTATGATTTATACGTTATGACATAGTAATGTTCTTCGAGACAGACATCGATTAATTGAATAATTTCGTCGACGTTGTAATCTAAATAATTTTCTTTTTTCTATTGTAAATATTTTATTATTTCTTCTTAATTAGATCACACCTCATTCAAGTTGTCAAGTAAAGTAAAGGAATGCAGTTTAGGAAATAAAGTGAAATAAAGGCTTCATGCCACAATCATTCAACATAACTATAAATATGCGAGTTTTTCTTTACCCTATGCTATCAATCCTCACTCAGTACCACATGTTCCCAAATAATTTATTATAATTTAACTATTCAATATCAATTATAACTAAATATTAATCCGGTATACGTATCGGTAGACATGAAATGTACTAGGTTATAAGTGTCAAATTTGCATGTAAGACAACTTATTAGACATTATATCATGTTTGTTTTCTACATATCTTTTAGTAGTAGGTCAGCCCAATTCTGAAACTTTACAGCTACACTGAGAAAAAAATAAAGTGTTACTTGATAGCACAAAGTAGCACCAACCGGAGAGTCTCTGGTAGCTACAACCGAAGAGTCCGGTAACCAGAGCCGGAGTCCAACATAATCTCTAAATGTACCTACGCTTTTTTGCTCGTAAATAGCATTTTGCTTCTGATTATACTGCATTAATCAATCATATTATCTATTATTGATCATTTTCTAGTTTACGAACAATGTAGATGCGGTAGCACGAGTTCGAAAATTCATCTACTCTGACCTATGGATTTTGTCCGGTACTGGCTACCGGACTCTCTCCGGTTAGGGCTACTTGAAAATGCTTACTTAAGCAACTCCGGTAGTGGCTACCGGACTCTCGGGTAACCCTAACTTTTTGTCTCTCCCTGTACTTTTTTACTATAAAAGCGTACATTTTACTGTATTGAGGTGGTCGGAGTCCGGATTAAATATTTAGATTTTCAAATTTTAAGGTTTAAAATGCAAATAAGGTAGCCTTAACACACACACACACACACACACACATATATATATATATATATATATATATATATATATATATATTTAAAATGGCTAAAATAAAAAAATGGGGTCAGATAGTCGCCATGTTCACATCGCGAACCCTGGGTTCGACAGAGAGCGACTGGATAATCCGTCTGAAAAACAATTTATTCAAATCAATTTATCTAATAAACAATTCGACTAAAATCGGAAATTTTCCATTTTAGACGAATTGTATAGTTGATAAACTGTTTTCGAAAAATCGTTAATTAGATCAATTGTTATTTAGGTGAAAGGTTTAGATAAATTATTTTTAGATAAATTCTCTGTAAACAAAAATTTGAGTACTTTTCATAATTTTTTAAATGAAATACTAGCTATATATACCTCACTCCTAACGTCGCTGGTAATACAGAATTTGTAAGGCCCAATGTCTTACTGTTAATTTTTATAAAACCCGAGTTGAGCTTTTAACGGCAAAGCCGTGATCAATAAGTTCCTAACGTCGCACGGTAATATAAAAACGAGCTTATTCCAATTACTAAAAATGGTATATTTATACATATTAAAGTTACCCACATTATTTGAGATGTATT
The DNA here is from genome assembly GCF_009193385.2 of Nasonia vitripennis. NCBI lineage: Eukaryota > Metazoa > Arthropoda > Insecta > Hymenoptera > Pteromalidae > Nasonia > Nasonia vitripennis. The sequence goes on along the minus strand of NW_022280030.1, from coordinate 592,483 downwards.
TAAAAAATAGCAATTATTGATATCTATTAAATATAGTTGTATTGCAAATTTTTTAAAATGATTTACAGTTTATAATATTTCATAGAAATAAGCAAAATAAGTTTAAGAATTCAGAAACCATTCAATTTTTTAAGGTTTATGCAACGCAAAATAATATCTTTAGGGTTCAAAGATCATCATATTAAAAATTTGCAAAGACTTAAAAAGGGCCCAAAAAATAATACCCCATGTTACATCGTTCATCTTTTAAAAAACCTAAGTTTATCTTTTAATGGTAGAGCCTGACAATAAGTCCTTTGATATAATATAAGATAAGATTGCAAAAAAACTGTTAAAGAAAGGGGTTACTTGCAAAAGTGTGTCGCGCACTAGGATTTGACTTAAGCCAAGGAATGTTTTTTTTCTATTAATCTAAGATGAATAAAGTTCAATACTCCGACTTTTAATAAAAGGTTTTAGCTCAACTTTTGATTCCTAAACTTCTTATGGCGTGTCCGCTATTGGTTACTGAGGGGGCGCTGTAAACTTAACACGACGAATAATCGAGACATGTATCGTTTCTCGCAATATGCAAGACGAAGTGGACCATGCACAAGTTACCGGTGCACAGGCAACGGCAAAAGTAGGTATACCCACGAGCGTCGGGAAGGGAAGCATATTGCGTGTAATTATGTTCGATTTTAGCCAAATCAGCAGCGAGCATTCATGATCTGGCTCTCAACTGAGCAACGTGCGAATGGTAGTACTCGCTGCTTGCTCCGGTCTCCACCATACCCAGTAGTCCATGAGCCCCAGGCTCTCGAAGAGTATGTGTGCAGTCCACTCCCTCTCCATGTAGACTGAGATCCAGCATCGCTTATAATTGAATACTAAATGATTAAATCAATAAATGAAAGACATTTAAAACATATAAACCCTTGTTTAGCATTACTCACTCCCATCCCCCCAGCAGTTGTGTCACCGGTATAGGATGGTAGTACCCTGCATTTAGGTGGCGCATCTGGTTCTAGACTTATGGTGAGATGGTAGTACCTCACACATCAGTCTAATAGCTGCGTGGTTTACCTAAGTGTGCGGGATATGCGTAGTTGGAATACCCTACTCATCTCCCTCTACACACGAGCAGCTCTCCTCTAGTGGCTCGGCCATTACAGAGGATAGGGAGGTCTTTTGTCCACTCAACAGATATTACCGGGTGGATCAAAGTCTGCTATCGCTCTTCGAATGTGCTTCTCCCCCGCTTTACTAACTTCGGGTCTCGAATCCTTCACGTTCGCGTATTAACCCTTCGCGGACCGTTTCATTGGCGCCCGAACAGACCCGAGTTTGTTATAATACGGGAGATTGACTAAGGGAGATCATTAGAACATTTTTACTTTTTACTTTGGAGACTTGAAAACTCCACCACAATCAATGATCCCCCTTCTTCAGTTATCGCTCGCCGAGCAACAAATACACAAGCGTCTCGATAATCTCTGCGAGGCGATCTGGGAGCTAACCAAGCGCAGCACGCGGAACTACGAAGCCCTCCAAAATGTTGACAGGAACGTCAAAACGTGTCATAAGAATGTGTTAAATCTCGATCGTGATCTACGCGTCCTGGAAAAGGGTTTCGAAGAGCTCCTCGAAGAAGAGACTGAGATACTCAAACTAATCGAGAAACTATCGACGCGAACGGACATAAAATTCCGAATCCTGAGCTCACGACTCGACTCGCTCGACCGGGAAGTCTCGAAAATAACCGACGGGATGAGTAAGCTTACGATTCATGAACCGACGTGCAGCTTAATGTAAAGCGCGGTAACGTCTCCCCCATTCTATGTGGCAATCTCAAGTATCAAAAATTTTTTTTTTTTTTTTTTAATAACCCTTAGATAACAAAAATGGCTGTAGCCGCGGGTAAAACCCACAACAGGCGCTCTTTAGCGATCCTAGAAGAAATCCAAAAGTTACAAAATGAACATAATCCAGACAATGCGGAGAAAGAGCTAGAGTGGAAAGATGCTGTAGTATACGAGCTTGCCACATTAGACGAAAAACAAAGCACACTCGAAGAACGAGTAGACAAATTAGAAACTAACGAAGACTTGGACTCTCTCGGAGAGCCACATATACGTACGAGTTTTTTAAACACGAGTAAAGAACACAAACAGTTCGAAACTATCGAGCGCACAGACGCTCTTGCCTTAACGCTAGAAAGAATCAAAAAAGAGACTGACAATAACAAGATTGACATAGATAACTTGCAACAAAGCCATGACGCGATGAACAAGAGGCTAGCAACCGTCGAGTTGGACTATGATGCCCTCTCTGACCAACATACTAAATTACAATCAGATTTTAAGGATATACGCACACTAATTGAAACTAAAGCATCCCAGACGGAGCTATGCCTGCGTATGCTAAAAATTATCGAGGCACAGGCAAGAGAGTCTACACGACTCGAAAAACTCGTAAAAAATAATAACGGTGGCTCTTCCGAATCTACGACTGATATAAGTAAACATGTGAAAATAGCTACGCCGAAATTCAAAGGTCTAGCTAGCGAAAGACCCATGAAGTTCTTGTCAGAACTCGACAATTACATTAAATTGGTCAAACCGGAAGACCACGAGCTAAAATACGTCATATCTCAAGCCTTGGACGGCGACGCGCATAATTGGTGGTATTTACTCCAAGCGGAGGTGGATAGTTTCGAGACATTTTCAACGCGCTTCAGGGAGCGCTACTGGAACAATCAAATTCAAAGAACAAATGGTCGAAAAGTAGAATTCGGACAGTACACCCCTGGACCTCGAAGCCGTGTCAGCTATGCCATATATATGTTCGGTCTAGCCCGCGAGCTAGAACTAAGTCTAGAAGAGCACGAGCTCGTCAAAAAGATCGCGGAGCACTTCGACCGAGACATACGACGTACAGTAACCGGGCACGAGATAAAGTCAGTAAACAAATTTCTCAAGATACTCGCAGACTACGATAACGATGACACAAATCGAAATCGAGCCAACGCGCAAACTAACCAGAACGCGCAAAACAAACAAAATAACCAAAATCAAAAACCCACCCACCCACCCGCGGGAAACAATGAGTCGAAAATCCGTCAGCCTAACAAGCCATCAGGCAACAATCCCGGTCAGAAAAAGACGTGGACGCCACACAATATAAACGTTACGCAGACAGCAGACGACACAACGAACAAGGGATCAAGGGTCACAAAACAAAGGTGGGAACAAAAAACCCCTTCAGAAAGATACGACATCGACGTCTTGGATTACTTTCAAGACATAACTAAACAAAATTCGGGAAACATGCAGTAGCTGCGTCCAAGGCGGATGCACTTCCTTCTCTAGGGGAGAACGACGCAGCTGCTCAAATCGCGTCCATAATGGAAAACCCGGGCAACGAATTACTGCACGATGTTGACCCGGACGGTCGCAAAGTGGAAATATCCCACTGCCCCGAAATAAAAATATTTATAGAAAATATAGAGGTAGACGCACTCGTAGATACGGGAAGCGAGGTAACGGCCATTTCTGAAGAATTTTACCATCAGAACTATGAAACTCTTAAGCTTTGTCCAACATTACCTATTTGCGGTAAAATCATAAAGGGCGCTACGGGTAGCAAATCGGCTCGGCTTAAAATACAATTGCGTTTAAATACGAAATTCGAAAAACTGTCTGAAACAATCATATTCTTGGTTATACCCAAACTAGTCAAGCCTTGCATAATCGGGTTCGACTCAATCAAACTATTAAAAATGTTAATAGACACGGTTTATGAACAAATTCTCTTTTCGGTGAAAGATAACGACGGAGTAATAACGTACGTAGACAAAAAAATGCCGCGTAACGAGTTCACGTCGCTAACAATCCAAGACGCCGATGGATACAGTGAAAAAGGGCACCACACGGATCTCAATAATCTTTACGAAGATTATGAAAACAATTATGAAAATCCATACGAACTCACAATCGAGGAGATCGATGGAAAAATGAACTCTTGTGAAAACCTCAATGAGGCACAAAGAAATATATTAAAAAATCTGATTATTAAAAGAAAAGAAGTATTTGAAAAGAAACCCGGTCTCTTCACAACCTATGAACATGAATTGATTATAACAGACAACACACCTTGGTTTTGCCGACCACACCCAATACCCATCGCTGACAGACAAGACGCACTAGATGAGTTTGACAGGATGTTAAAATTAAACGTAATAAGACGCTCGAATAGCGTATATATTAACCCGATACAGATCGTAAGAAAACGCGACGGATCGGTAAGGCCGTGCCTAAACGCACAAAAATTAAACATGGTTCTCCAAAACAATTACGAGGGACCTCCCGGTATCGACGAGGTACTACAACGATGCGCTGATAGGCCAATAACAAGCGTAACGGATTTCACGGCTAGTTACTGGCAAATCAGACTAGCAGAAAGTTCTCGAAAATACACCGCGTTCAAAGTCGACAGTCACGTCTACGAATTCAACGTTGTACCGTTCGGTATTAAAACAAGCGGATCCGCGTTAATTCGAGGACTGGCGGAAGCCACGTGGGATTTCAATGAATTTCTGGTACTGTTTGTAGATGATCTAATGATCAAATCGCGTACGTTCGAAGAACATATAGAACACCTCGACAAATTATACGAAAGGCTAATCGAACATAATTTACGATTGAATTTCATAAAATCTAAATTTTTCTGTGAAGAGATAGAATTTCTCGGGCATTATATTTCCGCAAAAGGAATACGACCGGATCCGGAGAAAATACGTACAATTCGTAATTTCAAAAGACCGAAAAATCTAAAACAGCTACAAAGCTTTATCGGATTCATAAATTTCTATTCAAAATTTACAAAACACTTCGCTGAAAGTCTAATACCATTATTAAATTTAATGAGAAAAAACGTACTGTTCCACTGGACAACCGAACATCAAGAAGCGTTCGAAAAAATAAAAACGCTTTTTGATGATAACATAATTTTAAAATACGCCGATCCAAAAAAGCCGTACATACTGACGACAGACGCGTCAGACTTCGCGCTCGCCGCGGTCCTCTCTCAACTAAACGATGAGGGAGAGGAAGAAGTAGTATGCGTTGTAAGCAGAACACTCAAGGGTAGCGAATGCTCATATTTCACCACAGAAAAAGAAATGCTAGCCCTCGTGTGGTCACTTCACAAGCTCGATACATATTTAAGGGGGGCAATCGAAATTAGAGTCCGTACGGATCACGAGGCTCTAACATTCCTAAAAACTTGCAAGTTCAACAACCAGAGATTACAGAGGTGGAACCTCGCGATCCAGGACTTTAATTTAAATCCAACGCACATACCAGGGACACAAAATGCAGTAGCAGACTACCTTAGCCGCATGGACGAAAGCGAAAAAAGTAAGGCAGAAAGCCAATCCGAAATCATAATTTCCGCTATCGTCCAGCAAAAACCAAGCCGCGAACTCATTAATATATGTAAAAATATAGAAAAGAGCCAGAGGCGAGATCCTCAAACGCGTACACTAATCGACGAGCTTGTAAACAACGACGAAAAAACTTGTAAACGGTACGAGCTAATAGATCATGTATTGTATAAAAAAGCGAAAGAACGATCAAAAATTGTAATACCAAATAGCGTGTTAAGAGATTTTATAAACGAGGTACACGCGATATACGGCCACATAGGGGGGCGAAAATTAAATAAAATGCTATGCGAGCATTTTTACGCATCAGGCTTACGCAGAAAGATAGCGAAAATTTTAAAAACATGTGACAGTTGCCAACGCACTAAACATTTAACTAAAAAATATAGGGAAATGTCACAGCCTATCTTGACGCAAAAGCACAGTGAATTACTGTCAGTAGACTTTTACGGTCCACTTCCTACCTCGGCGGGGGGAGTAAAATACTTATTAACAAGTATAGATGTTTTCAGTAAATACGTTGTGTTTTAACCTCTCCGTCGAGCAACAGTTCACGGGACGCAATTTACGAGCGACAAATTTGTAAACGCGTTAAAAAACGAAAATATTAAACTTGTATACTCATCTATCCGGCACCCTCAAAGCAATATTATAGAAAGGGTACATAGAGCGTTAGGACGATTTTTTCGTACGTTTATAAGCGACAAACATAAAGGTTGGTCGCGATACGTGAAAATAATACAAAATATTATAAATGAAATGCACCACGAAACAACGAACTATACACCGACGGAATTACATTTCGGCCGAAAACCCATGCGAGTATGGGAAAAATACTTGTATATACGCTTTACTAACTTCGGGTCTCGAATCCTTCACGTTCGCGTATTAACCCTTCGCGGACCGTTTCAAAGTATAAGTAACATTAAGTTAAGAGTATAACATATAGAATCAATAAGGTAAAACTTTAGTAAATTTTAGTAAATTTAAATAATAAATAATATAAATTATTTTTTTTAAGTAAAATAGATAGATTATATAAAATTTGTATGTTTCTTTTCAAATGGTTATATTCTTGTTAAAAAATTGGGCATAGGAGTCAAATAGACCCTTATACCCAATTTGAGTGTGAATGAGTAAGTATGATGGTATAACCATTGTCTGGAAGTCCGACATGGAAAGTACTGTCATAAAGAGTGAATGTTTTGAAGTAGAGTATGGTAGTTAGTATGGCTGGAGGTTTTTGGCTGTAGTGTATACAGCTAAGCTAACCAGCATTTTTGTTACTATCTTGTTATTTTTGTTAATCCGGACCTGCGAACAGGGAACATTGTTTTCCTCTGCAGGACCGCGGCGTTATGATGGGTTATTGTATTAATAATTGCTGCATTATGACAGCCTGCGAATTTTATATGTAATTTATGTAACACTATGTAAATTATGTATTTTCTGGAATTCTAAATAAATAATAAATAAAATAGGTTAAAATGAGTACATGTAGAAATGTGCTACAAAGGTGACAACTTAGCGATTTTTTAAAAATATACTACCTTTTCAGTCGTATAACTCTAGCTCTAATGTATGAATTTTAACAATCGAGTTGTAAAATTAAAGTTCTGTCCAAAACAAAAATTTTGAGAAGCGATGGGCCTAAATCGTCTAAAAACTGACAAACTGGCGACTGATAGAAAATTACCAAAAAATCATTGATTTTTGGCTTACTGCTGTTCAAACCAATTTCGCTATTTGAATATATATGTCACAGAAAAATTTTTTTACTGAAATTTAACATTGTTAACCACAAATTTATGGAGAATTTACTGTTTTTTGTCAAAATGCAAAGCTGAGAAAATATTTTTAAATCACTTTTTAGCGATTTCAAAATATCGTAGTGCACCTGCCCCCGCTGGACAACGCCGGCAGAGCCAACCTGGGGCTACCAACGTTCTCAGCTCAGCCACCAGCCGCACCAGCAGCAGCCTTCAAAAGAGCAGAAGAAAGCGCCCGGCTCTCCTCCCCGCCAGCCGACCAGGCCGATCGCGCTGAAACGCCGCCTGGCCAACGACGTCGAGCCGTACGAGCCTGGGACTCGCAACGAAGCCTGGCGTGAGGAAGACAGGCGCCTACTCGAACAGAAGAGGGGACGAAGGGCAGCCGCCTCTGCATCAGCTGCGACAGCAGCCGCCTCCACCTCAGCGGCAACCGCAGCTCCTCCTACCTCAACGGCAACCTCCTCCACCACAACAGCACCGCCCGCCGCCGCCATGACCACGCCACCGACGATCGCGGAGATACTCCGTAGAGTCCTCGCAGCGGCAGAAATCGGCGAGGCCACGTTCGCTGCGTACGAGGCGTTTGCCGAAGAAGGCATCCGCTTTTAAGCGTGTTCTTTTTTTTTTTCTTTTATTACGACAATGGCAACGACGCCGACTTTTTGTTATAAAAAAGAGTTTTTTATGTTTTTAAATTGTTTTTTAGCTATAATAAATTGTATACTTTTATGAGCGCATACTATTGTACTCTGTTGTTGTCCTCCTCCCCGCCTTTCCTTATAAATAAAAAATTGTTTTTCACCGGCCCAGTGCCGTCTCAAAAAAAATGTTTGTACATTCTCACTCATCTTGTGAATAAACGTATCGACATAGAAGCTGTATTAGTTGATCCATATGACATTACTGATATGAAAATAAACGATCCCGATATAAAAAAGTCATGACCGGGTATTGTGAAGCTAAGATAGACTTTCTGTGATTGGCAAAACCACTTTTTGAAAAGATGTTTTCCTAGCTTATGCCGATATGACCAAATCATATATTTTACGTTGTGATGCATCGGCCTTTGTATCGCCCGCGAAGTCTCGCTTAATAATTTACATTAGACGTCTGTTAAAAGCGGAAGAACTTACCATTAAGAACTTACGTATTTGAGTAGGAATGAAAAATTTATTGGTACTCGGTGCATTTAAGCGAGCTCCGCTTGCGCTACATTTTAAGGTCAGGATTTTCATATTTAGCGCCATTAAAACAACCTCTTATGGTGAGTTTTTAAATATCAGCTACAGTGCCGCCATTAACGTCCGAAATGCACTGAAGTTGATTATACAAAAAAGTTGCATACAAAAAATCGCAGAGATGATCTATACAACTTCACGTGTGTACAACATCAGCGCATTTCGGACTTTGAAAATTTTGTGCGCTGTCGCTGCAGACCGGGGTTGCGGAGGAGGAGCTGACGCACTAGGTCAAAATTTGGAGAAGGTCATCATCAAATTATTTAGATAAGTATTTTAAATTAAGCCTATCTTTCATTACGGTTAATTTTAGTTTGCACTTCGTAACGTGATCCTATAACCTATCCTTTTCTGAATCACTGTTGCTATCTTTTCCTACTCTCCTAGATTAATCGGTTTTTACGTTTCCTTCAAATAAATTTGCAAATACGACAAGATACTTTGTGGATTTTAACTTTTTCAGTTTCAGATAGCTGCTTACGATACGAAAACCGACGACAGTCTGACAAAAGAGTTATCGCTTCTGAAGCAAAAGATAACCATACGTCGCTCGGCATCCTGGTGCTGGTCTGCAAAATTTTCAAAACATGTATCTCATTTTGTATATTATATCTCATAATACTCTTTGTAAAATATTGTATGCAATTTTTATCTAGATTATCCAGAATCATTTTCATATATAAATTGTGTTAAAATTATTATATATAAATTGTATATAATTTTTATAAAATAGTTTTACTTGGGTGAGGAGCACTTAAAGGTACTCAACCCTAACTCCTACGTTCCTCTGCATCGGGCAGGGGAGTAAGAGCTCAACTCTGTGACCTACGTTCCCTTGCAATAGCCGAAAGAGCGTTTCATATCTACTACGTAGTGGCCCAGTTTTACTCAGCTGTTTCGTCTTGTCCTTCCCTTCTATTCTCTCCGTAATTGCTAACCTTCTTGAAAATGGACCTTACGTAGTTGTTTACTGCGCACCAGCCATCCTTCGACGCCAGCATAGCTGTCATCAATGACTCTAGGGTCACCCTAGTCTGAAGGTAACACTCGAGTTCTTATCGTTCCACTTCATATCAAGAAAGTTTACAGAACACATGCTCCGAATCTTCTTTTGCTTTCAAACATACTGGGCAAATCGGATTGTCCTATATCTTGAAGCGGTGTAGGAAGGCTCGAAAGCACCCATGTCCGCTCAAAAACTGCGTAAGGTAGTAATTCATTTCCCCGTGTCGTCTATTGGTCCAGCCAGCAATACGTGGCATGAGGCGGTGCGTCCATGGCCCCTTTCCACTGGAGTCCCATCGTATTCGTCACTCAGCCAGGGTTTGTCCCTTCGCGGATCTCAAAACTTCCTTTTGAGTATTGTCACCACGCCGGCTTTCTTCGTATATATTCTTTCGTTCTGTTGCTAGAATGTCAATAGGCGGCATACTTCAGATAACGCATACTCCATCTTCTGATACTGTTCGATAGGCAGAAGCAACCCGCAATGAACTTCTCCTATAAAATGTTGACAGCTTCCGTGCATAAGACATCACCAACATAGCGTCCGCCCACATTGAGACACTGTATAACATCATTGATAAAGTTACACTGGCTAGGAGTAACCTTCGACCCTGCGTTGGTCCACCTACATTTAGCATTAGTCGCGATAGTGTAGCACCGACTTTTGCTGCCTTATTGCTCACTGCTCATTGCTGAGACGCTGCTTAAACATTAGTCTGACGTCTATGATGATCCCCAGGTACTTAATGGTCGGCTGGGAGTCTATTTCGTGTCCGTATACTATCAGTGTTATTGTCTCTATTTTATTTCTACTGGATATAAGAATAGCCTCCACTTTATGGCTAGCAAGCTCAAGTCCAGACTGCTTTAGTCAATCGTGGATTATGCTTACTGCCTCGTTAGCGATTTTTGTCACCTCTTCGTTTTGCTTTGCTACTACCTCTACTGCAATGTCATCTGCAAATCCATCGTACATGATGTTCCACAATAATGGACCAAGCATTGACCCTTCTGGGACCCCTCCAGTTACTATATAGGTTTTCGTGACATTCTCTGTGTCATGCAAAAAGGTTTCGTCTTCCCGGTAGTTAGACATAATCCTTCTTATACATATATGCCGGTACTACTTTTTTCTGTAGTGCCTTGTGTATCTTGCCCCAGCTGGTTGAGTTAAACGCATTTTTAACATCTAGTATAACAATAGCACAGTACTTCTCAGTTCCTCCTTTTCATCTCTTCCCTTCTATTGCAGTTCTAGCATTGTCGACTACTAAGCTTCCAGCGTCAAGAGTGGAGTATTTTTTTCTAAAGCCGTATTGATATTCCGCTAGTCCACCTGGTTTTTCAATGACTTGGTCCATTTTAACGCCGATTATGCGCTTTAAAATATTGCCCGGGGTGTCCAGCATGCAGTAGTCTGTATGAGGCAGCTTCTTCAGGTGGCTTATCTCCTTTTGGTAGTAGTACTAGGCGTTGCTTCTTCCAAGTTCTTAAGAAACGTCTTTTTTCCGAAACATGAATTGTACAGGTCCACAAAGATATCAGGGCGTACCTGTATAGCTTGTTTCAAAGCAATATTGAGTATGCCATCCAGGCCTAGAGCCTTGTTGTTCCTAATTATTTTGCATGTAGCCAGTAATTCCTTTTTGGTTATTGTTGGAATGATTTTGTCATTTGCCTCCGCTTTAGGGATTGCTGTTACTTTCATTTAAAGGGAAAACAGCGTGGTCACAATACGGTCCAGCAATTTCGGGCTTTTAGAAGGAGAAATAAAACCTCCCTTTATCTTCTTCATTACTACTTGGTACGGTCGCACCCAAGGATTCAGCTCGACCTCGTCCTGTAACTCTTCAAGGCACCGTCATTTATTTTCTCAGATTGTTTTCTTGTGTATCCGTTTAGCATACTTCATTTCTTTGTTCCGGGCGTCTACTACTTCTCTACCTCGACCAGTCTTGTAGTATTTCTTCCGAACCCGCTGTTATAGTCTTCTGCTTTGATGACACTTGCTGCGGGCAGCGTCAATTTCTTTATCCCACTAGTATACTGGCGGTCGTCTATTCTTAGAAGCCCTCCTCGGCATCGTTGCGTCGCAGGCTCGGGTAATATTTCCTATTACCTGCTAAACTTTATTATTTGTAGATCTAAACAGCTGTATTTCTTCTAGAGCCAGAAGGAATGTCGCCTTAATCCTTCGTTTACCGACCGACTTTTCTTTATCCCACCAAGTGGTCGTCTATTATTGAGAGCCCTATCTGCCATCGTTGCGTCGCGGGCTAGGGGTTATATTTCTTATTACCTTCTCGACCTTATCATTCGATATTCATTTTGATATTCCTATCTCCATTACTATCGCTTGGTGTCCACTTTTTATGTAATAATCGCTCACTGTCCACGATCTAACCAAGCTAATCAGGCAGCTGCTGACAAACGTTAGATCTATGATAAACCCTGCGTCTCCTCTTTGAAATGTGTAAGAACATCCCTGATTAACTAAGACCAAGTCAAGGAGCGCTAATGCTACCAATAGCGCTCGTACTCTTTCGTTCGTCCTTGGCTGCCCCACTCTACTACCCAGGCGTTAAAATCGCCTGCTATCAGTACCGGTTTTCTTTCTACAGCATCCTGTACTAGCCGGTCCTACAGTTGTCTGCATTGTTCTATCGACGTGTTAGGAGATGCACAGCAGCTGTAAATGTGTACGCCTGCGACCTTAGCACGTACGAATGCTTCATTACCTAAGCATTTATAACACCCAAGCGGCTTATTTTTGCGGTTAGCCACCGGGATTCTGTAGTTGACCTATCCTATTCTGATCTTCTGTAGCTTAGTGATCTTAGCCGCTTTCTAAGCTGGTAACTGTATCACTGCAATCTGCGTGTCACTGTACGTTTATCGCAGAGATCTTATGGTAGAGTCTTCTATGATGTTCTCTTCGCCAATTTCCTTCTGTAGTGCTACTAGTACCTCCTCTTTTGAGGTATATATACGTGTGTGTGCGTGTGTGTTTGTGTATGTGTAACTTTGTAAATAGCTATTTTAAACGAGAGTGAAATTTACAATTATATTGATTTCAAATTCCCACTTGGGGACTATGTAACGGTCTCAAATGGGGCCGGAAAAAGGGAATATGAAAATAAGTTAAAACATAAAAAAATTTCTAAACAAGCGAATCAGCGTCGAACCATTCAGCAAGCAGCAGCAGCGGTCGACTGGAGGAGGAAACAACGGCGGCACTGACTCAAGCCAGAACGTCGATCAGCTCCTGAGCCTTCCTCGCTCGACCGGACTCGGACGGATAGGAACAATAAGTCTCCACTTATAGTAGAAGTTGTTCTAGTAGAAGGTGATGATCATATAGAATACTGTATATTTAATATACAAAGTAAATATGAGTAAAAAAATTGATTTGAGTAAGTAAACGTGTAATAAAATGTCAATTCTTACGTGCATTAAGTGCTACGCACGGACGAAATAATTATTTTTTGCGATTTAGGTCGTAACTATAAAACATTTTTTCTATCAGGTACATACAATTTTTAAAAACGGAAAATTTGTTTAAAATTTAATTTTGTACAAAATAGCCACAATATTTTAATTATAAAACCTTCCTATAAAATATAGGACTACAAAAATTATAGAAAAAAACACATTTGTAGTCAAATTCTATAAGCTTATGCCCTGTTCCTGAAGTTTCTTCGAAACGCTTTATACAAAAGAAGGTGGCTTTTTCAGAAATGAATTATGTTTGAGCACCGGCCAAAAAAAACTTCAGTACAAGAGACGTAAACAGCCGTGCGTGCCTCATTCCAAAAGTGGAAGCTATTTCCTCCCAGAGTTCGACACACGCATCGATAGGGGCGCTAGCGTCTCTACTCTAATGATGCAAACTGTAATAAGGAGTGGAGAGCTCCCAAATTGGGACAACTGCTATGTCGGAGTAGCACTAATGCCTGAAAGCGTTAGCTGCTCTCATGCCGAAGTTTTTTTGGTGCATGTTCGTCTGAACCGTTAAATAAACGTATGTACATACCTTTTCTTGCCAAGCTCCACCAAGCTCATCTCCTTCACCGCAAACTAAATATTCTTCACTACAAACTTTTTTTATCTCATGTTTTAAACCTGTAAAATAAGGTTTAAAAACGTAAATTTATTGGTTTTACTCTAAATAATATGCATGAAAAATATTTTGAATATAAAAACTGCTGCCAATTTACTGGCGTGTAGCTTCCAGGTTAAATTTATAGTTCCATTAAATCTACTATTACATTAAGTGGCTAACGGTGTGCCGTGTGCCTCGTACCTAGATACATTTAACTAAGTCCCCAAAAGTGAGAAATTTTGGGCCTTGAAAATTTTGGGACTCGTGTGGTTGAAGTACTCATCTGCGGATCGTGAACGTCCTCGCCTTGACTTGTACTGCAAACTCCACACTCGGCCTAAAAAAGGTGACTTTACGCCCTTGGTACACAATATACTATTTTAAAACCTTATATTTTTATCTCAAGGCACGTGTTCCACTACTAAGCCAACGACGCACTCATGTACACTTGGCGGTAAGGCATTTTTGCGAAACGTTTCTGAAATTACGCTATCTGATTGATTAGTTTTTGTAAATCAAAAGCTCTTAATGGATCAATTCGAAAAACTACGGATAGTTTACAGTTCCTGCATAACTAACAATAATTAACAAAAACAATTGTTTTTCAATTTCGAATGTTTAAAAAAAATTTATAACTATCTGATCAGTTCTTTATAGAAATATACTTGATGATCCTGTAAGGTTTCAGAGAAAAATACAAATGCGCTCGAGTTATCGTGGTAAGCATTTTTGTAAAAATATTAATTTAAATGTTTACGAAGAAATTAGAAAATAAACAATTTACTTCAAATTTAATTAGTTCTTCGTTATGTTATACTTGATGAATATATAAAGTAAATTGCGTTCGAGAGTTATCGCGGTAACCATTTTTGGGCAAAATATGCCATTTTTAATATTTAAGAAAAAATTAAAAGAAAAACACTCTACTTTTGTCAAACGGCTTCAAAATTTTATCAGTTCTTTGTTATATTATATATCAAAAATAGTATATTGTGTATCAAGGGCATAAAGTGAGCTTATTTAGGCCGAGTGTGGAGTTTGCAGTACGAGTCAAGGCGAGTTAGCCCGAGCCGAAGGCGAGTACTGCAACCACACGAATCCCAAAATTTTCAAGGCCCACTTAGCCCTTGGTGCACACTATATTTTTTGTAACTCATGTACTGATTTCCGCATTTACGCACATGCACACACACATATGTACAAATGCACATGTCACACACACACGCACACGAGACAAAACAAGTAATTTTTTTCTCTTTCAAATGCACTATAGCTGAATTGTTTGTTACAATGGGATGATTGAAAAAAAACGCAAAATAGTGTTTTTCAAAAATTAAAATATGGCCATAAACAGAAAAATAGTTGCGAAAATAAAAAACCGCTGCCAATTCTTCCGCACGTAGCTTCCTCCAACAAAATGTATAGTTCAAATAGATAAAATATTGTTAAAATATACAGTATTGTAGTACAGTTGTACAGTACTTTCAATCTTAATTATTTTACATAAGGAGCATAATATTAATAATAACATAATAATCCGTCATAATAACAAATCATATAATTTTCATGAAAATTTTAAACCTCCCCGGGTATTTAAAATATTGAAAATTCCTCATAACCTCATAAAATCATGAATTGTCTTAAAACATTCTGAACTTCAGTTAGCGAGTTATAAGGTTTTGTAACGGTTTAACTTTCCCCAAGAGATTGGATAGTCAGTCGGTTCCAGGATCTGGATAGGGGAAAGGGGCAAGAAAAGAGTCTGTTTTTATATTCTTAATAATAACAAAATATATTTTTTAAGTAAAGAATAGCAAGTGGGAATCAGTTGTTAAATCCCGGCTGAAACAGAAATCAATTATGCGTCTTGTTAAAAATATTTCGTCTTTACAAATAGATTTGTTTAAATTAACACCGTTGACAATTTACAATAATATCTACGCGATTTCGTTACAAGAATGATTTGGTGTTCGCGGCTACGGTGTTTCGGTACGGTGGCGGTATGACGGATCGGTGGCGGATTTTGAGGTTAGGAATTCATTCGGTATGGTGGAGTCGTGTGCGCACGGCTACACCGATCCGAATGTGTCGCGTAACAACGATCTCGACCGCTCTGTGTGCGCACAGTAACGGTCGGGATAGTGCAACGGGGTTTTGAGGTTATCCCTCGGATTTATGGAGTCGTGTGCGCACGGCTTCACAAATCTTCGTCGCTCGTCTCCTTCCTCTCTTTATCCTGTGTGCGCGTAGAGATAAAGCGAGTCGTGAGATGTCGGCGTAAGGTTGGCTTTGTTGGTTAGGATTTTTACGGTGGCACCGGGTATCGTCACGTGTGCTCACGTAGACGAGGCTCGATGTCGCTCGGGTGTTCCGGGTTGCCTCGTGTGCTCACGACGGCAATTCGGAGTTTCGGGTTTCGGTTCGTCTACCAAATGGTCATGTGTGCTCACGAGACGACTTCGTCGGCGCAGATCTATCTCTCGCTGTTCCCTGTAGTAACGTGTGCGCACGATGCTACCTGGAGTGGAGCTCGAGTAGAACTGTTCATCGTGCCGCGCGATCCGCCTTATAAAGGCGCGCGGTGCGGGTATGTATGGGTGCGTTCACGGCGCACCGCGTATGCCGCTCGCGTCACCTGGCGCGTCGTTGCTGAGTCGCTCGCCGATTGTCGCGCTCCGCGCTCGTGCGGCCTCACCTTTCGTTGCGCGCGCGCTCGCTGCGCATGCCGTGCTCGCCGCGGTCGCCCTAAATGTGCGAGACTCGAGTCTCGTCACAGTTTAAGGGGGCATACCGCCTTCGAAATTTTTATTACTATTCTTAGACATAATTACCTTTATTTTGATGGTTTTAGACCTTCTATATACCTCTATAATACCTACGTATAGTAGGGAGTCCATAATTCACTTACCGTAAGATTCCAAAGGAACGAATGGCCCAAATAAGCT
Organism: Nasonia vitripennis; assembly: GCF_009193385.2. NCBI lineage: Eukaryota > Metazoa > Arthropoda > Insecta > Hymenoptera > Pteromalidae > Nasonia > Nasonia vitripennis. Next base: position 575,996 of record NW_022280030.1, on the reverse strand, counting down.
CAAACTCTAGGATATTGTTTAAAAGTACATTAGTTATGGTATGAATGAGGGGATTTGGTTTAAATTTCATAGAAAAAGTTTTATAAGCATATTATTGATTTTTTATCAATTTTTGATTAATTTTAACATAACTATCATGTAACTTTTTTTCTATGAAAAAAATGTCCCGAATTAAGAATCAGAAAACATATATGCATGCCAAATTTTATTACGATCGATCGCGTGGTTCCAGAATTATGACGGTATACATACACACACACCACAGCCATCCGCATTGACATTTTCTAAAAATGCATGAGTCGTACTCCAAACACCTCCAAAGGCGTTTCTACGAAGTTTTAGCGAAACTGAAAATTTTACTATTACAAAGCTTTCTCTTAGGAGGAAGCAATAACTGTTTTTACCGAATTCAGAATCCAAAAATAGATATGCATGTCAAATTTCAATGATATTGACGGAGTGGTTTCAGAAAAATCACGGTATACATACACACACAGATCCATATGGACATTTTCTAAAAATACGTATTCTAACTTTAAACACTTTGAAACCTGTTTTTGATGAAGTTGAAAATTGTACTATTACAAAGCTTCCTCTAGGAGGAAGCAAAACAATCTTGCAATAAAGAAAGTAAATGTTATCCAGTGGTAAAATTCCATGATGTGAAAGATGAAATATTTTTAGAAAAACATAATTTGAAAAAAATATGTGCAAAGACCAAAAATAATAAAACAGTAAATTTAAAAGGATATCAGATTATGACAAGAAACGTGCACAAAAAAGCTAAAATTCATAAAAAAACAAATAGCAACTAGCGCGCCAAGCTTGCCCGCTTCGCGATGCAAGACGCGCAAAACGTTCCGCTTCGCACAAAACGACTTCTGCTCTATGTAAGCGGTCATATTAAGCATGCTGCGAACCTAGTCCTCCAGGCAAACGAGATCCTTGCCAATTTGTCCAGTTGGTCAGCTGCTAATGGTCTGCACATCAACGCTCGTAAAACAAAAGCCATCTGGTTTAGGTCTCGTGGCTATTTGGCTCAGTTTAACGGTTTACGCTGCCTGATATTGTGCTGATGGTCGAGTGATTCCACCGTGCGACTCGGTGAAACTACTAGGTGTAACACTGGACTGCAGACTAACCTGGCGGGAGCATTACACAGTCATCTGCAATAAGATTTTCGCCGCGCTCTCCAGGCTAAGGAAATGTGGCTATTTTCTCCCTCAGAGCTCAAAAATCGCCCTTGTAAAATCGTTAATTTTTCCGTACCTTGAATACTGTGCACTCTTTTTAGACTTATCAAAAGAGCTTTGTATGAAGCTCAAGCGTTGCTTGAATCCCGCCTCGCGGTTCGTGTTCGGCTTCAGTAGGTTCGATCACATCACCCTGGTTTATAAAAAACATAACATTTTGTCTTATAAAGGTAGAGTACGTTATCTCTCCCTATCCCTGCTGGCCAACGTGCTCCGATCGGGTCGTCTTTCGTACCTGCGTAAGAAGTTCAGGTTTCGTGGGATGAACGGGGCGGGAAGCAAACGCGCAAGTGAATTCGACCTTGAATTGAGGCGGTTCCGTACTGACTGTTACGCTAACTAGCCCGAAATCGAAGTTGTGGATCTGTGAAATGGTTTGCCACACGCGTTACGAGCGTTGTACAGTAAACCTTGTTTTAAATTTAAGCTCTTAGAGCCCTGCAGATCCTGCGATGTTCGCTTGCAATAACGACGCTGCCTTTCTTGCCTCTGTACATATTTTCGCCTCAATTGAACTTATAGTTTATCGTCTATTAAGCGCCTCAAAATTGACTCAAAATGTTTTTGGTGTATTACGTACTCTAGCGTGCGCTATTTTATTGTAATTTATTTTATAGTACTTATAATTAGTTTATAAGTACTCTCTCTCCCTCTCTCCCTCTCTCCCTCTCTCTCCCTTGAAACGGTCAGGGCTCTTCTAGGTCCGGTGCAGAATATTTAATTTATATTAATATTAAAGAGCTATGAACATTTACTGCCCTGTGTCGTAATTCTGACGACAGGTCAAAAAAGAGAAGGAAAGTTGAATACAATTGATGATTTAAGTATAGGTCAGGTCCGGGATACCAGGTCGTGGAGTGATATTTCAATAATCATAAACTTTTGTTTTGCATAGAAATAATATGTCTATTATGCAAATTAATTAACAAAAGAATAATGCTTAAATCTGCAATTATTCTTATTGATATACATTATTTACAGTTTTGTCAAGTTTACGATGTATTTTGAAAATATAATAATTATTGTAAATTTTATAAGTTTTTAAACGGATATACATAAATTGTTATATCTTATCAAATGTATAATCTACACTGAAAATTCATTAGAGTTTTAAAATAAAGCGCTGATAATGCTACAAATATATTTTATAAGTATATTAAATTTTATAAATATCGCAAATGTGTATTCTACGCCTAAATTGCAATAGAGTGTTTACTAGTGAGCCTAAATTGCTACTACTAGTTTGTGTATGTATGTTCATGGTTCTACGCTTAAGTTGCTGTAGAGTATGTAGTGACTAGAGCGCTGAAGATGCGACAACTAGTAGCTAGCCCTAGGCCGCGCATGGCCTTTTATAGGGAGCTAAGCGAGCGCATATTGAGCCGCCGAAAAGATCTATGTATTCACGCATCATATACCGAATTGCGCGCGACTCGCTGTCGCTACGTCATCGCTCGCTTACTGCCGCTGCTGCTTGTAGGTAAGGAGAGGGGGAATGCACGCACACATGTGTGTCGCTGAGCCTGCTGCTGGTTGTTGGGCTGTTACACAATTTTCGAGTCCGCTGCTGGCTTTGTAGCGATAGGCAATAGTAGGGAGTCGAATGTTTTTTGATTTGTTTTTATTTTTATTTTAATTACACGATGGATCGTGTGCAGGGCATTACCTCCCTCCCTTCCTGGAGACGGGTTCTTAGCATTAGTTCTTTCGCAATGCTGCATTTGTTAAAATCAGTCTAATGCATGCACCAGAGTATAACTGAAGATATTGGTGTCGTTGGTATCCTATCACAATCTTGGACTTACAAGGAAGCCCCATCAAGACTCCGGCAGTACTACTTCATTAATGAATCAGTATTTTTATCAGGTGAGATCAATGACACCGTCATAGGTTTGAGCATCGATAACACTGGATCTTGGTTGCTGTATTGCTTTCAGGTACAATAATATGTTCTAGATAATTTATATAATTTCATGTGATTAATATAATTAATGTTTTTCAGACGCAGTGCTATGCAGGTTTTATATAATCATGAATTCAGGGCATGAAAACTTGTTTTATTTAAAAAATTATTGACATGAAATTTTTTATTTTTGATTTTAATTTTTTTCTCTTGTTTTATTGATGATGTTAAGTGACGAAGTTTCTGGATTAATATACTTCAAATTTTATACAAATTTCAAGGGTAACCCTCAACCAAAACAATTTCTCCTCCTTCCGCTGAAGCGCGCGTGCATAATATATTGCTTAATTTCTTCATAATTATAATATTCTTTGTTGTTTTCACAGTTGTTATAAGAACTAGAAGATACAATGTTACTCATTTTTAAAAATAATAAGTCTGACGTAAAGTAATAGTCTCTCTTATATTCAAGAAGCGCGAAATGAACAACTTTGCGAATCGCCGCGATGCCGACATATTCGTATTCGTATACGCGTCTATCGCGAGAAGGTCGCACGCGCAATATCACCCTCGCATATGCGCACACACACATGCATTCGATACCAGACACTCTGTGCTGACAAATCTCTCTCTCTCTCTCTCTCTCTCTCTCTCTCTCTCTCTCTCCTGAGACTCTCGTAGACGATGTCCAGGTATCTGGGGGAGGTAAAAACAAAATCTAGGTAATGCGCTCAGTGGTTTTCGATGTATGGATGCAAACAATGCTTGAAGATAATGAGGCACGTGCTCCAGGACTTGTAGATGATGTCTAGGCGTTCGACGGAGGACAAAATCAAGTCTAGGTAGTGCGCACCGTGGCTTTCGATGTGTACACATAGGTTCGGACTTCAGCTCAAAGATGATGAGAACGTTATCTCGGTCTCTCGTAGACGACGTCCAGGTATTCAGCTAAGGAAAAAATAATTTATATAAGAAAAGTCATTACAAGACTTTTGTAGTTTATGCCTATATCCTAATTATATGAAGTTCCTTGGACACCTGGACATCATCTACGAGAGTCCCGGGTGACGAGTTCATCATCTTCGAGCAGAACATATGCACGTACCGAAAGTCATGGAGCGCACTACCTAGACTTAATTTTTATTTCCGCTAGACACCTAGACATCGCCTACGAGAGCCTAGATAACATGTTCATTATCCTCAAGTAGAACTTATAAGACAAAATTTTCTTAGTTCCGGGTGACCGGAACGTATACTAAGAGTCATAATCGACGTAAACATCGAGAGCTTGACATTCGTAAGACTAATTAGGATAGTTATAATACTAATCTAAATAATAAGTGTACATGATAGCATCAAGATTGTATAATCTCAAAATACTATAATTTTAATTTTCTTAAGCGTTGGCTAAGGGTTGGCTTGTATCAATGCAAATCGTTGGCATACTGGGTTGCCCAATAATTAGTGAGCAAGCCATTTTGGTTGGGTTATTTTCTACCAGGGACCACGCATCGAATTATCCCCGTCTGAAGAAGATATTCCTTTTAATATGTCAAGACGTCCATTTCCAGTGAGATTAGAATTTGCAATGACGATAAATAAATCTGAAGGTCAAACATTCGAAAATGTTGAAGTATATCTTCCACTATTGTATTTAGTCACGGTAAATTTTATGTAGCCCTATCAAGGGTAAGATCAAAAGCAAATTTGAAAATTTTACCATCACAATATTCACCAGTAACAAACGAAAAAGATAAGATACAAAAATTAGACTAAAAACATCATATTCAATGAAATATTATAAAAGATAATATAATTGAATTATAATTTTGTGATGATTGTGAACATAAGCGACTGCAAGAGAAATGCGCTGTATATTTTTATAACGTCTAAGGTAGGGTCTGTTTTTTCGGCAAAACATGAAAAAAAAAAACAAATACATTATGCAACAAGGGACTGAAGTCGTTGATTAATTCCGTAGGTGAGTTAACTGCCCAAGCGAAGCGAGGGCAGTGATCACCCGAGGGAATAATCGACTTAAGTCCCGTGTTGCATATAAAACTTTATTCACGACTTAACCGTGTAGCTGCTTTATTCACTTAAAAAGTGGGACTTAAGTCAATGCAAATGAAATTTTCAAAATTTTCAAAAGTTCCATAACTTCACATTTTATTCTTCGCAAAGTTTCGCAGTTTTTAAATTTTCTAAACAATTTATTAATTAAAAAAAAATTTTTTTTTGAAAATCAAAAATTTATATCCCATATTTGCAAGAATAAAGAACCTTTATTTCCTCATTTTCGCAAATAAAGTAACTTCATTCCCTTATTTGCAGGAATAAGGTAACTCTATTCCTTTATTTGTGGGAATAAATTGCTTTATTTCCGCAAATGCAAGACACAAAATGTATAAGGAATAAAAAAGTACTTTAAAAAAGAAAGTTAGAAATAGCAAAGAGAATAAAAGGAAAGGTCAAAGAGAAACAGCCTAGTAAAACTGTTGCTAGACGAATGCCAATAAGTAGTAGATATAAAACGCTCCTCAGACCGATGCAGAGGAACGTAGATCACAGAGTTGAGCTCTTACGCCACTGCTCGATGCAGAGATCCTTAGAAGCTAGGGTTAAGTACCTCTAAGTGCTACTCAGATCGATGCTGAGAAACGTAAGTAACTGAGTTAAGCCCAGACTCCCTCAGACGATGCAGAATGAAGAAGACGAGTTTGATCCTGAACCCCTAATCACCTTGGTGGATGGAGGATGTATGAAAATGTCAAACATCAAAGGAGAAGCCAACTAGGCTAGTAAACGGGCCCCACGGAAGAATTGTTTAACAATAGTACCTGTGTAGGGATTCGGTGTCAGAGGGCCACTTATGCAGAGCTTGCTCTACATACGCCACATAAAAAACACACACACACACATCATATTTATGTGTTATATATTTAACAATTTAATATATACGTATAAATATCTACATAATATTAATTTGATTAAATTTCTATCCAAAATGTCATTTCAAGTTCAATTTAATAAAATTCCTCCAATTCTCATTGAAATTTTGGTTCCTCCTAGAAAAAGCTTCTAATAATGAAATTTTGAGTTTTGTCAAAACTTCTATAAAATACTTCTTGGTGTGTTAGAAGTTTAAATCAAGTGTTTTTAGAAAATGTCTGTATGGATGTGTGTGTGTGTGTACCGTAATAATTCTGGAACTACTTTGTCAATATCAATAAAATTTAACATGCGTATCTATTTTTGGATTCTGAATTTGGGAAAAACAGTTATTTTTTATTTTCTTATCTATTTTTTATGGCCATTTTTTGATTTTTGAAAAACACTATTTTGCGTTTTTTCCGATCATCCCATTGTGACAAACAATTCAGCTAAAATGCATTTGAAAGAGAATAAAATTACCTACTTTTTCACGTTTGGTCCTCGGGATCGGCCGCTTTGTTCATCAGATAAAATGAAAAAGGTATTTTTTTTTTTAAATTCATATCTCTAAAACTAAACATCATAACCTCACAAAAATAATCATCTCGATGGGTAACGTGTCAAACTATATCCCATTAAATTTCAAGTGATTTGGCCACTTATTTTTTCAATAATAAATCGATATGATCAAATCGAAAACTGGAAAATGAGGTTTTTTTTGTGCCTCGATTACGGACGTAAAAAGGCCTTATTGCACTTGAGATTTTGGGAAAAAGTAGATATTTTACGTATTTTTGGCTACGTTTATTGCGCAGCTTTCAAACCCTTATGGTTCTCAAGATATCAAGGTTTCAATTTTTTTTTGAAAATTTTTTGATTTCTTATATCTTTAAAACAATGAAGTCAAATGCTTCAAAATTTTATTTGGTGATTAACCTTAAAAAAAGCTATCTGCTCCTAAAATTTTAAACGATTTCGTCAAGGGTTCTCAAGTAAAGAGCTAAAATGTAAAAATCGATTTTTCTCAAAACTTTGGCTTCCTCTTATAGGGGTATCGTTACACGTCGTTAAAGTCCCTCTCTATGGATTCATGTCATACTGATATATATATATATATATATATATATATATATATATATATATATATTGTTTTACTTTTTCTCTTCAGTGGACCAATATTGCAATATTTTAATGTAAAGATGAAATAAATCACTTTTTCAGGACTTCTTGGAATTTCGGTCTTCCTGGAATTTAAACGATATTTATATATACTTATGATTTTAAACGAGGTTTCTTGGTGGTTAAACTTGGTGTAATTTAATGGTAGCACCATATATCATTTACCATAACTATAATGGGTCAACCTCAGGATCTTCCTGACATCTGAACATCATTTACAGGAAGTGAACATTTTTGTTTTGTAAATTTGTTGTATACTTAGTACGTTGTATTATAGACCATGTCTCGCTATCCAGGAGGTGATTTTGATACCTGGACATTGTCTACTGGAAGTGAACTTTTTTTTATCCCGCCTTTTTTAAGTTAATTCGTCTCATCGTTAGATCTCGATGTAAAGAACATCTAAAAAACTATGACCGTCACCATGACGAATATTTCGCAATTTCCCATTTATCGTCTATAGTGATGTAGTTGTGTCTTGACGTCAAATTTAGTCCTTTTTCTCTGATGTTTTGTCGTAAATAAAATCTAATCCTTTCGGTATTATGTTTAATATATCACATCACATTAAAATAAATATATTTTTTCAATAACTACATTATATTACTTAATATTAATACATTCTTCGAATCTAATTCAAATTTAAATAATAAGAATTATGTTTTAATGTTATGATATAATAACTCCTAATATTAAAATAAAATTATATTTTAATAATGCTGTATTATTTTATTATTGTTTTTGTTTTATGCTATTGTTTGAATGGTAGCACTGAAAATGGAAGCTAATCCTGAATTTTTTGTCGTTATAATTTAAAAACAAAATTATAACGATATAATAATAATGCAGAATACAATAATATAATACAATATACTAACAATACATACATTTTTTTCACTTCCTGCCGGCTTTCGGTTTACTATTGATTAATTTCCCATTCACCCCTTATGATTTTGTTATATAGTCTTTACTCACATCGTATTTAGTTTATCCGTGGTATTTTGATCAAATGGTCGGTTATCCTTTTTATCACCTTCTTCGACTACCGAAAGCTAGCTGATTTGTCTTCGTACAAACGATCCTGTTACGTCCGCATCTAGAATCCAGAACCGTACCATATCTCCAATCCAGCTATAATTTTCTCTAATCGAATATTTATGCTGGATCAGTTCCTTGACTACATAGTCTTGTACCTCATTGCATCTCTATTCGATCTGATATCTGAGATTCTCATTCTTTTTTTCGAGCTTATCCAATTTCACCATTATATCTGGAAATTCAAGTCTTATCAGTGTTAATCAAAGAAAAACCTCCAAACTTAGATGTCTCCTTTTCCTAATGGATTTTGTTTCAATTCAAAATAAATTTATTTTCAAGCCTTATTAAAAAATTCAAGATTTTACTTATATCTCATTTTATGCCACTTGATGTCATAACATAGACGTTCTCATTGTCATCCACTTCCAAGTAAAAAAATCATCTGGATGTAATTCGGATATCCCTAGTTTCTGGTCACGTAGCAGTAGGAACAGCTGCACGTTTTTCTTGTCTGTTTTGATTCAAGCATATTAGTTAACTGCTTTAAAATATTTCAATCAAACTTTAAATTACAATTTTAATTTAATTTTAGTCAAAACATTAGTTTAATTTTCAAAATGCATTTCTGTTTCCCGTTTCAATTAGCGCGCAACATAGCTCGAGATTCCATGCACACATAATTTGAATTAGAAAAATCGAACAAATCAAAACATATTTATTTGCGTGTACATGCGCAGTCAAGCTGTGATTCGCGAAGTTAGCACCATGGTTGGCGCGCACGAGTAGCTAAATTATTTCGTCGCTCTCATGTGCGCTGCGAGTAAGATGGCGCTCAATCGCGCATTGTTTATCTGTTACGAGAGCTCGACGCGCGCACGTGCCTGCTCTAACACGTTGCCTGGCTTCGCTTAAATTCCATGAAATTCATGCCTTGCGTACGATGTTCGCATAAGTGTGTTGTGTGAATTCAATACTTTTCAGCGAAAAACATCACTTTCACACTTTTCACTACCACGCCGAGGAACTCGTGACTTACTTCTTGATTTGGAAATCGCATAAACCTCTTTTTCTGCAGGCCCTGACATCTTATTCAAGCTGAAAAAGGTCGTGTGGTATATATATATATATATATATATATATATATATATATATATACACACACACGAACATCGTACGCAAGGCATGAGTTTCATGGAATTTAAGCAAAGCCAGGCAACGAGTATATATATATATATATATATATATATATATATATATATATATATCAGTATGACATGAATCCATAGAGAGGGACCTTAACGACGTGTAACGATACCCCTATAAGAGGAAGCCAAAGTTTTGAGAAAAATCGATTTTTACATTTTAGCTCTTTACTTGAGAACCCTTGACGAAATCGTTTAAAATTTTAGGAGCAGATAGCTTTTTTTAAGGTTAATCACCAAATAAAATTTTGAAGCATTTGACTTCATTGTTTTAAAGATATAAGAAATCAAAAAATTTTCAAAAAAAAATTGAAACCTTGATATCTTGAGAACCATAAGGGTTTGAAAGCTGCGCAATAAACGTAGCCAAAAATACGTAAAATATCTACTTTTTCCCAAAATCTCAAGTGCAATAAGGCCTTTTTACGTCCGTAATCGAGGCACAAAAAACCTCATTTTCCAGTTTTCGATTTGATCATCGATTTATTATTGAAAAAATAAGTGGCCAAATCACTTGAAATTTAACGGGATCGTCTACTTTGTGCAGCATCGACCGATCATCTTCTGGACAGACTCAACCCCGACACCTACGTTTTATTTGAAGAGCACTTAGAGCTACGTAACATACGCTTTTACGTTGCTAGAAGGTCAATAGGCGGCATACTTGAGATAACGCACACTGCATCTTCTGATACTGTTCGGTAGGCAGAAGCAACCCACAATGCAGCATTTCTTTTATTTGGACCAATCTACTGATTACATCTTATGATATGCATGAATACATAAGGCATTCGTTATTTCATATTCTCAAGTGGATGGCTCAAAAAAAAAAACGGCATATCTACACAAATAATTATTCGCAGCATCCCTTTCATCTTGACCAATCTTAAAATTATCTTCATTTATCCATGTGTATACACACACACACGCGCGCACGCGCACACACACAAACACACACACACGCGTATATATATATATATATATATATATATATATATATATATATATATATATATATATATATAATTACTGTGACAAAATATATAAAAAATATTATTTAAGGAATTTTTTAAATTTTTACTTTATAAAATATCTCAAATGAGATCTATACCATAAGGTATATTCCTCTATTAGGTTTACTTCTAAAATTCTCTTATAAAGTTTGTTATAATTCAAAATCATTTTTTAGATAGTAAAATTGTATTCAAACATACATGCATTGAAGCATTATGATCAATATTTTGATTTAAAAATATTAGATATGAAAAATTCAGGTGTGAAAATCATAGTGATTTTACAATCAATAAAGTATCTTTTGATTATTGCCAACTGAATTTTATCTATTCATAAAATTTTAAAAATCCGTACGCAAAATCACAGAAATCACACAAAAGTTTAACCGAAAATCTCACTTAAGATTTTACAATAAGGATTGTTAAAACGGTATAATTACAGAAGTTGATTCTACACGAGTTGGAGGTTTGCCTTTTGAAAATTTTAAAAATTTTGAAAATTTTGAAAATTTTGAAAATGTGGAAAAAACTACTAAAGTCTTTTCCTCCCAAGAGAGTAATTTTTTCCATCAAAATTTACTTAGAAACAATTTTTTCCTCCCAAGAGAGTAGTTTTTTCCCGCTGCTAAGAAAAACTCGATTTTCCATTCATTTTACATGCATGAATAGTGGCCTTTTTCGTGCACGTATCATGGAAAAGATTTTAAATTATTGAAGCGAACAAAATCATTATCATGATTTGATGACAATAGGAAAAAGGATTTTTTTTAACTACAACAAAGAAAAGGATCAAGATGCTATATAATGCTAACTTAATCAAAAACTTGAACTTAATTATTGCCTTTTTACTCAAGTTATTGTACGCCATAGGAAAACGAGTTTTGTTTTTTAAGTTTTGCAGTTTTTTTCCAGATCTGCTTCATGAAATGACTTGAAATCAAAGTGGTGTATAGTTCTTATAACTTTCAATAATTATGTTTTTTTAAAAGAGTTCGACATTTTCTTTTAGATAAATATTAACTTTTATTAACCTTTGCCATAACTTTCTCAGAAAAAACTAAAATTTAAAAACTAAAAATTTACTAAAAACAACGCGTCTAAAAAATCTAGAATCTGACTGTTTTCTCATCATGTTATAGTGAAAACAAAAAAAAAAAAAAAATGAGACGGTGGATTAAAATACTCTGAGTAGAGGGGAAGATACAGATGTATACAAATGAACACACGTGCGCGCGCGCGCGCGCACACACACACATCCATATGTACGAATATTTTCGAAAAACACTATTTTTCGACTTAAAATGCATCAGAACACACTGCCAACATGTTTCTACACAAACTCCAAAAATTTGTACTGGCCTAGTGTTAAGTTTGTTAAATTATTTTTGGATAGACGGACCTCCGACCGTCCTTAACAGATATGATGAGCATGTTCTATGAAAAATTGATTCTTATAATAATTAAGATGGTGTTTAGTTTTTTCAAGAAACATCGTGTTATAAATTCTTACCTTTCATTTCAGCTCGCGTATAATCAACGTTAGGGAAAACATCGCTCAATAAACTAAAGAGTAATGGTATATCTTCTGCTACTAACTTAGGTACCATAGTTTCGCAAACGGATTGTATTAGAATTTCTTGTTCAGGCAAATTTTCAGCTATTGAAGCTTCATCTATTTGTCTTTCTCCACGAGTTTCCATACCTTCCTTAATTTTTTGAATACGATCGCGTTTAACATTTCCTGCTGAAATAAGAACTGATTTCAACGCTCGTAAACCGAAATCATAATGAGATTGATTTGATAGCTGTTCATCGCACAATCTGAAATTATAATATAACATACCTTCATTATTAAAGAAACAGTCATCATACAAAATTTATGTGCTAGCCTAGTCATTGTATAAAATAAATATTTAGTGAAATGGTTGAATGCTAAAGTTGATTTCACAGACAAATTATTAAAATGAAAGTACGATGAGGCATCAGAATCTGATGCGAGATACAGAAAAATAATTCTACAACCGATCGTTACGAAAGCTGTTGTGATCAGCTTTGCGTTTCAAGCCTTTATGCTAAGCGAAAAGGCAGATCGCCGAAGCAGCAGCGTTGCAATTATGGAGAAAAGAAAGCATGAGCGGAACAGCCAGCATTACCGTAGCAACTTCATAACAACCACCCAGACAATAACTTTTTTGCACATACTTAAAAAGTGTGCTGGCAGTTCGATTGCAGGCTCTCCTTTTTCTAAATAATTAATTTTTTACACAAATAAATAATATTACTTTAATTTACTATAAAACGTATTGATATAATAAATCTAGACTTAAAATAGTTTCCAAATATCAAATAAATGACCGAGTCAGGACAAATTATTCGAAAATAAAAAGAAATGTCTGAATAACAATGAGATCATATCGACGGTTGAGCAAAAAAGCAGCTAGTCTAGCTGAGGCTTTGGAAAGCATCTCGTTTATAAAATTGTATGGAAAATCAGCCAGTTGAGAAAATTGTATTGGAAACTAGCTTGTCTAGAAAATTGTTTTAAAATCTAGATTTAATTTTGAAACAAAGTAACCAACTATCTCATCCACTAGCTTAAAAACCAGTCATGTCTGTGCTCGGGTTAAGGTAGTTCACCAGCTGCAGTGGTACTCAATTAGGATTTTTATTAGAAAATTCCTTTTTTAAGATATTAAACAGTGTTATCTAATGTCAAAACCTTATAATTCATAGTATCAAAAATTAGAATAATGATATAAATTGTTTAGAGTATAAAATACTCTCAAAACTTGTAAGAGGGAGAAACACTACGCACCTATATAGATATACTGATAGCATGGGATGAAAATTTTGAATTGTTGTATCCTTAAAATTTGCCCTAACCAACTTTTTCTCCATGATTTGTATTGCTATTTTACACCATAAGCTAGTTTTTTAAAAATATTCTAAGAAAACTCGCTTCACAATTCAACTAAACGTCCTCAAAATTCGGACTCGGTATAGGCTTCCCATGTTAAAATACAACATTTCAAGGTTCCATATCTCTAAAAATAATGTCGCTTGGGGGGTAAAAAAATACCACGTTGTAGAGGACACTTAATTGAACATATAAACAAAGTTTGAGCGATATTCTAAGAAAATAAATATTCCGGTGAACTACTTTAAACTTAAATTTTGAGTCTTTAAAACATCGAGCAACTGCATAATGTTGCTTTCGCTATTTCCATGCCCTATTATTACTAGATTTTGTCTAGCCAAATATTTAACAACAGTTCGACGCTGACGGCCTATGATGTTACGACATTTTTGAGATAATAAATAAAAATTTTGAATAAAGCGTTAGTACAAATTTTACACATGATAATTATAATGTAGTGCGTTGCAGCCGTGCGAGAACGCGTATTAACGTTTAAAGTGGCAACTCTCCTGAGTCGAGCAAAGGCGTAAAAAAAATACCACGTTGTAGAGGACACTTAATTGAATATGTAAACAAAGTATGAGCGATATCCTAAGAAAATAAACATTCCGGTGAACTACTTTGAGAAGACACAACACCTTCACATCGAAAAAATCGATTTTCTTTTATTGCTTATTTTGACAGAAAATTTTCCGTAAAACGCGCTCCAAAAAACCCGTTATCAAAGAAAAATTTCCCAAATTTTAAGCAAAATACAAAAACAAAAATTTTCCATTGCTTCGTAAAATTGCGTATCTCTAAAAAAAAACTTAACCAAAGTAAAAGGTTAGGCGCGTTTGATGTTTTGCGTATCATCATGCATGTCAATAATTTTGTTTACAGTGAAATTACAGATGAAAAACAACTGAGATAAATTTAAAAAATTCAAGTTTACAATCATATTATTTTATTTATAATACGGAAAACAAAAAATCATTATGTTTAAAGGGGTGAGTCGAATGATTGGTAATTTAAACTTAAGTAATATATTGATCAATTACAAACAAATCTCAAGATATTTACTACGTAACTTGCCATGCTCCTTACATTTTGTTCATAATACATACTTTTACACTTAAAATATTTCCTTTTATTGAAATAAGAATTTTATAAGTTTATGTACAGTTTTTCGTATTATAAAAAAAATAATATGATTGTAAACTTGACCTTTTTAAATTGATCTCAGTTGTTTTTCAATCTGTAATTTCACTGTAAACAAAATTATTGACATGCATGATGATACGCAAAAACATCAAACGTGCCTAACCTTTTTACTTTGGTTAAGTTTTTTTTTAGAGATTTCATATCTTCTTGAACAAAGTAATTAAAGTACCTAAAACTTGTTCTAAAAATAAAATACATAATGATGGGCTCAGGTAGTGCATACTGGGATTTATATTACGAGAACGGGACGGATACACCTTAAATAGTCAAAAAATGAAAAATTAAATTTTTTGTTTATATTTTTCCCAAATTGTTTAAAAAATTAATTAAACTCTTAAATATATTCAAGTATAATGTAAGAAACATAAAACCATGTTTATATGTGCCATATTATCAGGTATGACATTTCTTCGAAGGCCAAAATTCAGAATTTCCATTTTTCAGCTACCGCACTTAAGATTTGGACTTTCAAGGGCACTTTTATACTAATAGACATGCTTCAAACACATTTAGTTTCCAGATGAGTGTGGGGTTTTGCAAAAAATATTATTTAACAAAGTTTTCTGAAAATAATCAACAAAAATTGTTTCAACAATTTTCAAAAGTAACAAATTTTATATTAATATCCAGACAATAAACAGACATTATACCTGAATATATTTAATAGTTTAATTATTTTTTTAAACAATTTGGGAAAAATATAAACAAAAAATTGAATTTTTCATTTTTTGACTATTTAAGGTGCGTCCGACTTCTTAAGCAAGTTGTTATTTCTAATTACCCTGAATTATCTTAGATCCAACAGAACCTTCTGCGAGATTCTAAAGGAGAAATCGGAAACAAATAAGATTATAGTGACGCGAATTTAAGGGTACGACGGTCATAGAGCTAATTTGTCTCTCAGGTTTTGCCAAGTCACAAATGGCGCCTAACGTGGGGCTCGGTTAGATCGTAATTAAAACAAGCAATAATCACCTCACACGCTAACGCTCGCTCAGTTGTGTTTCAATGGAAATTTATTTGAACATGTACATTGTAAATAAGTGCATTGAAAATAAATTTCTTAGGATTTGAATTCGCAATTATATAAAAGTTGATATTGGGCTTGGTTAGATGGCGTGAGTGTGAGCACATGTATGCGCGAGCGTCTCTCCATAGAACGGGATTTTTATAAGGAAAAATATTGAGTTGTATTATTTAGAGTATATAGTAAGATAGACGACAGGTTTGTGAACGTGCGGAGTAATAAATTATTGTAGGGAAAGGTAGGACTGCGTTGTAAAGTGCATTTGAAGTGTAGCAAGGACTTTTAGGTTAGGGAAGATGTCTACGAGCAAGAGGCGAGCGGCAGCGACGGCGGCGGCGGCAGAAGAACGGCAGCCTTTTAGAGAGAAAGAGACGAAGACAGGGACAACCAATAAGAGCCCGAACCTGCAGGACGTGAGGCCCCCCAAGGAAAGGAAATCCACGGTGAAACACGGGAAGCAGGGCACCCTGGACAACGTCTTTAGGAATGTGGCGTTTCAAGACGAAGGAAGATTTAACGATTTGAAAGCTAAGGTAATGGAAGAGTTAGTAAAGGTAAGACAAGAAAGAGTCGAAATAGAAAAGTTGAAAGTAGATTTGCAGGCTAGAGAGGTAGATTTGATAGAAAAGCTAGAGAGCATCGATGCGCAATTCCAAGAATTGGTCGAGAGAGAGAGAAAGTCAGGGAGGCTAGGTTAGATGCGTTGGAAGAGAAAGTCGCTAGCTGGCCAGGAGAGGGCGACATAGGTCTGGAAGTAGACGCGGCTAGTGCGATAAGCGGGGTAAGCGGAGGCAGCGGTAGAACTTGCAGAAGCGTGGCGAGCAAGAAATCGGTATATAGCTTCGCGAGCAGCCTTTGCTTATCAGATAAGGAAGTGGTAGGGATGAAAAGAATTTTACAAGAAAAAGATAGGAAAAGTAGACAGGAAAATTTTGTAATAAAAGGCTTGATCTGGTCGGAGGTAGATAGAGAAAATGTAAAGGAATGGACGCAAAATTTTGTGGTGGAGAGGTTAGGGGTAAAGGCAAATATAGTTCAAACGTGGGTCAATGGAAAAGTGATTGTAGCCAAAGTAGAAAGGAATGAGGAAAAAAGGTTGATAATGAAAAATAAGAGCAAACGAGCAGGATCGAAAATTTTCATAGAATATGACCTCAGTTTTGAAGATAGGAAAATGCAGGAGGAAATTAATAAATGGGTAAAAGAGCTAAGAGAGAAAGGACTAAACATAAAAACTGGCTCTAGGAAAGTCTTTATTAATAACGCATGGGTAAACTGGGAGCACAAGGAAAAAATTGAAGAAATGAGAAAAGAAGCAGAAAGGAAACATAGTGAAAGTAAAAATAGGGCAGATAGGGAGGATAAGAGAACAGAGGAGGTTTTGACGTAAGCCAGGAATGGTGTACAGAATCCAAGGGCGGAAACAATTGTGTCGAAAAAGCACTTAGCAGACAGGGGAAAAAATTTATTTTTTGGAATGTAGCGGGAATTTTGAATACGGACAAGGAATTTTGGGACTAAATAAAGCAGATTTTGTTAGCCTTGCAGAGACTTGGATTGAAAGAAAGGATGTACAGCAGTTAAATAAATTTCTGCCCAAGTCTTTTGAATGGAGAATCATAGAGGCGAGAAGAGAACATCAGAAAGGTAGGGCGATGGGTGGCTTTGTAATAGGTATGAAAAAAGGATGTAATGATAAGGAAGGTGTGATAGGGTCTGAATACTCGGAAGGGTTGGTAAAATCAAAGATCATAGTAGAAAAGGAAAATTTGTATTTAAACATATGGTCGATTTATAACAAAGGGAATTTAGAGAAAATTTGGCAACGAATTGAAGAGGAAAACTACGACAAAGAAGGTACAATTATATTGGGAGATTTTAATATAAGGATAGGGGAAGAGCGAAAATGTATGGATTACGATAACATCGGGAAGTTGAGGTGTAGGAAAAGTAAAGATAAAATTATAGGAAAGGATGGAAATGATTTAATAGATAAAATAGAAAATAATGGTTGGATAATCCTAAATGGAGCCACTGTAGGCGACGAAGAAGGTGAGTTCACGTTTGTAAGCAGTAGAGGGAATTCTGTAATTGATTATGCAATTACAAATGAAAGAGTCTGGAATAAGATAGGATTATTTAAAGTGGAAGAAAGGGTCGAATCTGATCACTTACCAATATGCGTCGAACTGCAAGAGGAGAAACCAAGAGAGGAGAAGATTGAGGAAGAAATAGAAGTAAATCCAATAAAAAAATAGTAGAAATGTGGAACGAAGAAAACATTGCTGTCTTTAAAGAAAATACGAAGGAATTGGAGTGTATAGAAAACGAGGCAGACACTGTAGAAAAAAGATGGGAGGACACCAAGGAAATAATAAACAGGTATATACCAAGAAAAGAAATTAAAAAGAAAATTTGAAGAATCGGAATGAAAAAATGGTGGGACAGAGAATGAACAAGGGCTAAGAGATAAGATAAAACAAGAATGAGTCTATGGAGAAAAGGTAAAATACAGAAAGAAGAATACACAATAGCAAGAAGAGAATGGAAAGAAACCTGTGAAAACAAGAAAACAGCTAAAATGGAAGAAGAAAAAGCAGAATTGAGAGCAATAAAAAACGAAAACCAAGTGTGGAATTACCTTAACAAGGGAAGGAAAAAAAGAGAAGTGGTAGAAAACTCTATTACGGACGTAGAATGGGAAGCGTACTTCAGGACACTGTTGGAAGGTTCAAAGGAAAGGAAGTTGGGAGAGAAGGGGAAGAAAAGGGGAGAAAAGAGAAACACCAGCTGTAAAAGTAAAAGAGGAGAAGATTTGTGCAACAGAAATAGCTGCAGCATGGAAAAAGTTGAAGAAGAAAAAGGCGGCAGGATTTGATGACATCTCGAATGAAGTTTGGATACACGGTGGGGAAGGTTTAACAAGTAAATTAGTAGATATCATAGGAAAGATATGGGATGGTGAAGAGATACCGGAAGAATGGAAAACTGGAGTAATAGTATCGCTGTATAAGAAAGGAAATATAGAGGACCCTAAGAATTATAGAGGAATATCGTTACTATCTACAGCTTACAATGTATACACCGAAGTGATAAGAAACCGCTTAGAAGAAAAGGTAGGAAAAAAGAATCTACTCCCAGAAGAACAAGCAGGTTTTAGGAAAAATAGATCGACGATTGATAATATTTATGTTCTAGACCACATTGCGAAAATGGCAAAAATAAGGAAGAAAAAGATCTATGCACTTTTTGTAGACCTAAAAGCAGTATTTGACACTGTAAGAAGAAAGAAATTATGGGAAATTTTGTTGAAGATGGGAATACGTAAATATCTGATAGAAAAGTTAAAAGGAATATATGAAGAGACGAAAAGCAGAATAAGAACAAGCAAAGGAATGACAGAAGAATTTTGGACTACAAAGGGCCTTCGACAAGGATGCGTGCTCAGTCCTATACTGTTTTGTTTATATATTGCAGGTCTGGAAAAAGAGTTTCAAAACAGAAAGGTAGGAGGAATTAGTATAGGAAAGAGTAGGATATGGTCGTTGGTATACGCGGATGATATTGCATTGGTAGGGAACAATAGGGAAGCAATAAAAAACATGATGGATACTTTAAGGAAATTTCTGAAGGATAGGAGCCTAGTACTAAGTGTGGAAAAAACAAAAATTTTGATATTTAATAAAGGAAAAAAAGAAAAAAAGGAAGAATGGATATGGGAAGGAAGAAATATAGAAGAAGTGAACAATTTTAAATACCTAGGCTTCACTTTCAACTCCAAAGGAAAATACAAGGATCACATAAATAATCTGAAGAATGGGATTTTGGCAGCGAAAAAAACATGGGGGTTGGGGGAAAGAAAATGTAGAAATGATTATAGAAGAAGGAAAATGTTATTTGAATATCTGGTAAGAAGTGAAATGGATTACGGGGTAGAGATATGGGGTTTCGAAGAATTCAAAGAGCTAGAAAAGATAAAAAGTGATTATTTTAGGTGGGTGCTTGGTCTAGATTTCTATACACCGAGATATATAGTATATAAAGAAACAGGGAACCATAAACTAAAAATTGAATGGGGTATTAGGGCCTTTAAATATGAAGAAAGGGTACGCAAACAGGATGATGATTCGTCTAACTAAACAATGATGGGAAGAAAAAAGGTCAGAAGGTAGGAATTTATACTGCTATAACCAGAGAGAAAATTTTTTGAATAGCATAGGGCTTAGTCAAATTGAGGTGGAAATAATGAGAGGTTTGAAAAAAAATGTAGTAAAAGAAATAAGAAAGCGTGCTATTGATATAGAGAATCAAATTAGAAGGGGTAAAATGAGGGAAGCAAAATATAATAGGAAATATAAAGAACTATGTGGAGAGGGAACACCATTGTATTTAAGGGTAGGAAAACAAATGTAGATATCAAAAACATTGCGAGAATTAGGTGCGGTGACGTAGAAAGGACAAATAAGTATTGGCTATCAGAATATGAAAGAATGTGTATATTATATAATAAAAAACTATGTACGTGGGAACAATTATTATATGTATGCGATGAAACAAAAATATGTACAAACGATCTAATCTTAAATAGGGTAGATATAATTAAAGAATTTAGTAATGAGATAAATAATTTTAAATTGTTAAGGGTAGTAAAGGAAATTGATAGGATGATATATATAAAAGAAGAAGAAAGAAAATGTATAAATCAATAAGGACGACAGGGACACCATTGGATGTGTAACACTAGTAATGCGAAATAGATTCCCGATGCTATGCAGAGATGGTATGTTTGTAATGGAATGTGTGATAAGATGGTTGTAGTTATAGGATAAGTTAACCCTTTCGTGCACATAAGAGTTACAGCTATGGTGCGGGGAAACTGTTTATATTTCATAGGGTCCTGAGCCGCGCTGAATCCGAATCCGAGGTCAGATTTTGAAAATTCAAGATGGCGGATCCAATATGGCGGACGGGAATATCAAAAAATCGAGATTTTGAAAAACAAAAAATTTTTTCGTATTCTACGTAAAAACACAAATAGAAACTGTTCTTGGTGTTTTTTCGATATCGCTCTTAGTTCTTGAGTAAAAAATTCATAAACTTTGAAAATAACGCAGACTTATTTACCGTTCGTACACATAAGCGTTGCAGCCACATGAGTAGGAAACCAAAGTTTATGAATTTTTTACTCAAGAACTAAGAGAGATATCGAAAAAACACCAAGAACAGTTTCTATTTGTGTTTTTACGTAGAATACGAAAAAAATTTTTGTTTTTCAAAATCTCGATTTTTTGACATTCCCGTCCGCCATATTGGATCCGCCATCTTAAATGTTCAAAATCTGACCTCGGATTCGGATTCAGCGCGGCTCGGGACCCTATGAAATATAAACAGTTTCCCCGCACCACAGCTGTAACGCTTATGTGCACGAAAGGGTTAAGATAGATTTAGGTAATCGTGCGCAGAAAAATATGTATTTATAGGAAAGAAGTAATTAGAACAAAGAGCAAGACTGCGAAAAGAAAACTATAATGTACAAACCATAAGAACATGTAAAATTTGTAGGAAAAATAGAATAAATAAAAATGAACAATGCAAACTATGTGATAACGTAAATTATGTGATAATGTAAATTGTAAAGTTAATATATTTTTGTATAAACCAAGTAGAGTGTAAAAGAAAAAAAATGTAAACAGTATGTAAACAGAATGGGTTATGAAGTATGGAGAATTTATTTAAGTGTTTTATGTAAACCAAGTCCATTTCTGGTCCGAAAGGCTGAAATTAATAAATTATATATATATATATATATATATATATATATATATATATATATATATATATATAAGTTGATACTCTTAAAATATTGTAAATTTTGTGGCATAAGATTATGCAAGGGAAGAGATATATTTCAACAATTGTATAATGAATCATTTAATTACATTTTTTTAATCTGTATTTTTAATTTAATTAAACACTAGCGTAAATTTAAAATTAATGTTTTAAGAAAAGAAAATTTTTAATGGTGTTAAATACCAGGCAGATTGATTAGACAAAAAAAGTAATGCGTTTTTTAAAATTGAATTATTCAAGATGTTATAAACTTTGTGTATCTACATTGTTTAAGTTATTTGAATATATATTTATAGAAATATACGCACTGTAAAAGAGGTTTAAATAAGATGCGAATTGCAAATAATTCACTCTAATACTAATAAAATTAAGAAATATAGATAGTGTGACCCTGAAGGCCCGGAGAACCGGAAAAAAGTGTTCATGCTCAATATAATGTATGTATAATAATATAATATAATTATATAAGTAAACGCACTGCAGAAGAGGTTCAAATGAGCTGCGAATTACAAAGAGGTCATTCTAATAGTAATAAAATTAAGAAATATAGATAGTGTGACCCTGAAGGCCCGGAGAACCGGAAAAAAGTGTTCATGCTCAATATAATGTATGTATAATAATATAATATAATTATATAAGTAAACGCACTGTAAAAAAGGTTCAAATGAGATGCGAATTACAGAGGTCACTCTAATACTAATCAAATTAAGAAATATAGATAGTGTGACACTGAATGACCTGAGAACCGGAGAGCCAGAGAAAAAGTGTTCGTGCTTAATATAATTTATAATTTTTGCTTTGTTTTGAAATTTCGAGATCGAGTTGTCTATAAGACTAAGAGTTTTATGTAAGTGTGTCGCGGAGAATAAACATTGAATAGTTGTGTAAAGAGTAAAAGCAGAGTATAGGCAAGTTTAAAGTACGTATACTGGTGTTACGTCGTACGTCTCACTGCATGCATTTATTAAAAGCTGGAAATATGACAATATTTAAAATACAAACATTTAAATTCAAGTTCTCAAAGGAAAAAAATGCATTGCGTACGCTGTACAGTTTCGACACACGGCAAATGCATGTAAGTGCCGATTCAGCGAATCACGAAATGCTCAATAAGCAAGTTTATAAATATTTTAAACAAAAACGTTATGAACAAAATCTTTCAAAAGCCTACACCCACCTATACAAGCAGTTCGTAGTCAGTCGCGGGCTCCGTACATCGTTGTTCGACAATTAGCGCGAATAATTATAATTATATCTGAATTATATCTTGCTAAATTTCTATTAGTTGATAAATTATGAAGTATTCTTTTCTGTAAAACTTAAGTAAATAAATCAGTTTTATTAAGCATTTCAAATACATTTGTGTGTGGAACCTCATTGTCGAGAACTTTCCCTTCTAACGAAGATATTTTCAACGCTACTCAAGATCAACGCAAGGTAAGTAAAATTACTTACTTATTCTTTATTTATAAAGACGCGGCTTTATTTAAACAAAGAGTCGATCCACTAGACAATATCATTACGCCCTTTATGTTAGTTCTCCAACTAATGTTCACAACGTAACACTGATAATATTATTTTAAATTACATATTTCTTTTCACATGCTCCCTCCCTATTCCGCGCAGTTTACCGGAAAACTAAAGCGTTAAGTTACTAGAGGAGTTCGAACGAACTGGCAGAATCAGTCAATTAAGTTTAAAGTAGCGCGACCGCCACCTGCCGTGTTGATAAAAGTAGCGAGCCGAGTGGCATTACCATAATCTGGAGTTTCAAGCGACGAGAACGCGTCCGTGGCTTTATTGCCAAGGATTGACGAACACTGCAACGCGCGGAGAAATCCAAGTAATATGGTGAGACGGATAATGAATAGCACGCGCGGGCCGGCAATTACGACGACGTCGGTAATTACGATGCAAGTAAGGTCATAGGTCCGTTAGTCGTAACCTCAGAGAGCAGTGAAGGTTCGCTAGCGTTTATACCGCGCCTTAGCTCGCAAAATTTGGGGTGCCGCGAGTTACGGTCCGCGATATCCTGTCAAAAGAATAGGATTCACAACCCCGGCGAATCCGATTCCTGTGCCGTGATGAGATCCGGAATCTCACTGCGACTTTGGATCGGTCCTCAAGGTATAGCGAGCCTTTGCAACGATTATTGGAGAGTGAGATGGAGAGACGTGCGTAGACCTGTTTCCGTCGCCGAAAGCAACGCAGAAGAGCGATTACGTTGAATTTACTGGTCGAACGCGCCGCCTGCACCGAGATCAAGGAACTCAGAGTATTCGTTAAAAAGCAAAAGCGACTACGTCCCGATTAATTGAGCGAGTACGAAATTCCAAGAGAGTAGTGCGCGTCAAAATTAGATAACCGAACTGAACAGGAGGCAAGGGCAAAGCGTTTTGAAAAAGGATGCGTATATTCCGTTCTGTAAGTGGAGTGATCAGTCGAAGAGCGAAGTCAGTTTTTTTAGCAGTCAGAAAGAGTGGAGGAAAAATTCGAACGAGTATTGGGTGGAAAGAGAGTAGGAGGTTAAGCCAGCACGACGAGGCGAAGTCAAAGACCGGAGAGAACGTTAAGACTTTAAAAGAGACAGTGCGCGTATAGCTAATTAGAGATTGCAGACTTTGAAGACGTTAAAGAGTTGGAGTATCGCGCAGTTCGCGGGGAATGAGAAAACGGATGAACCAGAGGAGCTTTTGGAGCAGATTGAAGACTGCCGCGACAGCACGGATTTAACGGACAAAGCATTGCTTTCTACGATTCCGTGTTGCCTCACGAAGAAGACGTCACGGTGGTATCGCACGATTTGTGCGAAGATAAATTCGTGGTCCGAATTTTGTAAGCATTTTTGGAATCATTTTCTTAGATTTTATAATCACGAGGACATTATGGACGATTTACAGTGACGCACGCAAGCAGAGGACGAAAAGATCACGAGTTACCTTGCGAGTTTCAAATATATTGTCTCGCGGTGGAGACATCCGCCGTCAGAGAGAGAGAGCAGGTTGAGTTGGCGTAGGGCTGAAAAAAAACGAAGGTAGCTGCGGCACTGGAGGAGGAAGAAGGGATTAATGATGTAGCAGGCGGGAAGAAGGGAGGAAAAAGTAAGGAGAAAAACAAGGGAGCAAACAAGCCTCATAATAACACGGTAGCAAACAATAAATCACTCGCAGGTTCGAGTAAGGTTAAGCCTAATCGCACATTCGCGGCGGTGGCTGCGCAGGATACGGGAAAGGGCGAACTTTTGCTACCGAACTCTCCGACGGCGTCGCAGAGCAGGAATCCGCCAAATTGCAACAATCATGGTGCGTCACAAGCAGTCGCGGTTAATCTGGAGAATAATGTGCGCTCGAGTTATTTTAATGGAGTACGTGGACCGAGTGGAGTGGGAGGAGTGCAGGCAGGTACCGACGAGGAAAATTAGTGGATGCTTGTTACACGTGCCAGGTCGTCGGCCACCGTTTATCGAAATGTCCGAAAGTTGTATGCTTTACGTGTCATGAAAAAGGGCACAAGTTGCAGGTGTCCGAATCGCGCAAAGGCGTCGCCTCCGAAGGCCTCAACTCTTTCGCGGCAGTTTTGTTAGGGGTGCGAGAAGCCTGGCGTAAACGTGAAGACTTAACCGAATTGTTTGAAGTATTTCAAAATAAACTGGAAAAACCGGTTGAGCCATGGACAGCGATAAATCCTGGAGAAGTCAAAGATGAAGAGTATTTAAAATTATTAGGAGGGGGGAGGGTGGCAAAATTTCCGAGAAAATATGCGAATTTTAGAATCGAGAATGGGAGGCTGTTCCAATTTCAAAATGACCCGATGCTGAACCCAATCGTTTATCGAGATGAGTGTTGGCCTTTGGCCGTTACTGTTGAGCATCGCCAAATGGTTCTGGAAAAATTACATTATACATCTTCGACAGGGTATTTAAAGGTGGAGAAGAAGTATGATATAGTAGCTTGAGAGAATTATTGAAAGGAGTTTTATCACAACGTGTTATATTTGGTGAGGAAGTGCGAAATGTGCCAGAGTCTCTGGCCCAGAGGTATAAGGTGTCGCAGACATGTAAACAGGGGATGTTAGAGAAGTAAATCAAAGAGAGATCATGGGTAGTTGTAGCAGCTAATTTAATGGAATTTCCGCCCGGTAAATCGCAAAATAACTACCTGATTGTTATTCAAGATTTAATTACGCGTTAGGTGCAGATTAAACCAAATTGAAAAGCGGACGGGAAATCAGTAGCGCGCGCGGAGGAGCTGATACTATTTGGGTGGAAAACGCCCGAGTATTTCTTGTCAAACAACGGCAAGGTGTTTGATAAAAAATGTTTAAAGAGTGTGATAAAGGAGTACGGAGTTGAACACGTAATCACGCCGCACAGTGGTTTCAAAATCAAAAAAATGAGACAAATTCAGTCTTAGATCAAGCATTTAATAAAATCCATTTTTTAAAATTGAAAACATATCTTGATGTACCATTTGTATTATAAACCCGCATATAAGGTTATAAAATCGATAAAGTTAACCTAAAATGCAATTATTATTTCCGCAATTTATAAAATGATTAAAAACAAAAATTTATTCTCCAAATAAGAGAAGATACGGGTTTACCCTATTGGAGGGGTTGATTTTTGATTTATTGTATTTCCTCAATCGTATTGGGATTCAGCGTCGAAAAATACATCAAAAACCTATATCTGCACTTATTTGGAGAATAAATTTTTGTTTTCAATCATTTTATAAATTGCGGAAATAATGATTGCATTTTAGGTTAACTTTATCGATTTTTTAACCTTATATGCATGTTAATAATACGAAAAAGCGGTATCCTATTTCATTCCTAGGTACATCAAGATATGTTTAAAATTTAAAAAAATGGATTTTATCGAATGCTAGATCTAAGACTGCATTTGTTCCATTTTTTTTATTTCGAGACCACTGCGCGCCACCGTATCATCCGCAAGTTAACGGGTCCAGTCTGGGTTAAATCCTGCAAATCAAAAAAAAAAAAAAAAAACAAAAAAACATCCGTCTGATAAATATTTTTTCTTATCACGTAAATTAAAAAACATAAAATATTTACAATATACACTATTTCTACTGAAAAATATCACATATATTTACCATAAAAAATCACTGACAAAAATTCATGATATTTTACTTCATAAATAAGTGTTTTTAGTCGCTTTGTAAAAGATCTGGACCGTCTTCTTTACTCTACCCTGGCTCAAAATGTACCTTAAACATGCCCCCTCAGACCTCATGAAAGACATTTCTAAAAAATATTAATTAAATATTATTATCCATGCGTTGTATACGTAGCTAATAAATTTAATTAATATTTTTCACGCTGTACTTGTTGCTAACAACATTTAATTGACAGCTCATGCGCACGCATACTTGTAGTACGCTGCGCTCAAATTTAAAAAGGGTGTTGGCTCTTACGGCGCTCTCTCTCTCTCTCTTTCTCTCTCTCTCTCTCTCTCTCTCTCTCTCTCTCTCTCTCTCTCTCTCTCTCTCTCTCTCTCTCTCTCTCTCTCTCTCTCCCTCAATTCACACACTGGTCTTCTGATCGGCAGCGAAATTCGCGGTGTGAGAAAATTTTTTTTTATTAAAACCTAATATCTCACTATTGAGTGAATGGAATTGGATAAAATTTGGTTAGAGTATATTAGAAAAGTTGTCTTAGCTTTTTGTACCGTGTATGTGTGGTAAAAAAAATATATATATACACGGTTCATCATATTTAAGTGGATTCTCTTAAAAACTGAAAAAGCTGAGACAACTTTTTTCGATAGATTAAAGTTCAGTAGAAAAAAATGTGTAAGTCGCATAGTTTTTTTCCCAAAAAATATTATAAATATTGAAAAAGGCAAAGATTTTATCGTTACAATTGCAAAATGGGCCTTTTATCCTTGAATTTTGGGGCCCCTGAAAACTATTGTGGGCTTTCCCAATATTTTTCTCTTATTCCACATAACTCAAACTATACTCTTACCAAATTTTATCCGATTCCGTTTACTCAAACGTGAGATATTAGGTTTTAATACAAAAAAAAAAATTTTTTTGTTTTCACACCGTGCGCTGCTGTTACTGCTGCCGCTTCCCCTTTCAGTCTGCCGCTGTTGCTGTTTGCTGATTGGTTCAGCGCTTAACATCTTTTTGATACACTCCCTTTACAAATAATTTTTTATGCGCGAGTCTTTTTCCGACGCTTGCACAAGTCGAGACCGTTAAGTACTACCCAAAAGTGATTGACCGTTCAGAATTTGATAAAATTTTGTATGCTGTTGGATATTGATAAGATAAACACTCAGTTAAAATTTGGTGAATGTTTGGAACCCGTGACAAAAGTTATAAACATTTCAATTTGCGAAAATCTGCACTTTTCGAGTAATTGTTTGATTTCACAAAACTGACCGTTCAGAATTTACCCAAACTTTGCAAATTAGTAGATAAACATGTAACGAATAAGTTGATATCTCAAAAATCTAAACTTGGAACGTGTGAGCGTAGTATTAAACGAATAAAAGTTCAAAAATGTACAATTAACCTCAAAAAATGAGTCAAATCTGCTTCTGTCTGAAAATTTTTATTGATGATTACGGTAAATAAAATTGTTTGATAAGAATGTTTAATCATTACTTAATGTAACTTAATTTATGCAACTTCTATTATTATGTGTATCTCGCAAATAAATAAAATATAAAAAGTGGACTTGTTTTGACTACCACAGTATGGGTAGTACTATTTTAAACGGTCCCTAGTGGCGAGTTGAAGCATGTCTTCCGCTATTCTACTGGCCGAAAAATATTCCGTTCCTGCATTATTGAGACGCTATTGGAGAATAGGATCCGTCTTTGTAAGTTAGGCAAAATTACGATCAAATGGGCAGTCTGTCTCGTTGACGATCACGTCCAGCAATATTTTAAATGTCACCGATTCAGACACAATTTGCGCAAAATGCGCTGGCAATCATGCTACAAAAAATTGTAATTCGCCGAGAGAGTAAATGCGTAATTTTTATTGCAGCGAAATTAAAAAACATTACCCACTCCGCCTATGACAAAGCTGTATGTCCGATCCTGCTAAAGCATATCAAGCGTTAAATGTGTTTTACTAACTATGGCCAATGACCCTAGATATGTGTCTACACAAAATATTGTTTTTGGGCATGTTAACGCGCAATCTTTAATTCGACACCTGCACGATGTGCAACAGGTCGTCTTTTTGCATAATTCATAAGTTATGGGCATCAGCAAATCATTTTGAAGCCTGAAAAATTCAACCAAATGGTTAATATTCCACGCTACACACTGTTGAGATACGACAGACTCTCGGACGATAAGGCAGATGGAGGAGTCTCCCTAGGTCTCGGATTCCGCATCTTGCAGAATTGTTGGCTACTCTTTCCGTCCAGATGTATACCGGAAACGTACTGATTTTCTTTTGGCCCTGATTTCATTGGGTAAGCTAAGACTGCTGTGCACGCTTTTTTACAGCCTCCTGAAGGCGGGTTACTGATCGGACGTTGAGGAAGCCATTTTCAACTGCAACAAGCCGTATGATTAATTGATCCATATGGATAATTTCAACACTGAATAGCATAGTAGGTCGCAAACCAGGGTATCCTTGCACAGTCTTTGCGCACGTTTGGTTTAACGCCAGTTCCGTTCAAGGCAACCCACCATCAACATAACTGTCAGTCCACTATCTATTATATATACGTAAATTTCGGAATATGACGTCTTATTTGCCACTCCGGATCTCGCAGTCCCGTTAAACAAGCCTCAAGCCATCAGGCGACGTTACTTTAAGGATTTCGACTCAGAGGCCTTTTACTGCGATCTGAGAGACATCGACTGGTCCTCCATAACCGAAAAGGCCAACATCGACGATAAAGTTGATTTTCTCACTGTCACCTTGCTGAACCTATACTACAAAACCGCTCTTTTTCGTACCTTTCTTGCAAAGAAAAGTTCGTCTCAGCGGCTTGACAGACAGAGAGAGCGGCTCAACAGACAAAATTTGTGCTTTCATCGAGGCTCGTAATAAGGCTTGGCAAGATTTTAAGAAATTCAAAAACACCCAGTTCGAGAAAACGTACAAGTATCTTCGCTACAGGGTCAAGCTGGTCACTAGAAAGGCCAAGTACGCCGGTTACCGTGAAAAGCTCTATAACTGCAAAAATCTGTGGCGGTCGCCCAGGCCCGATTGCCAGGCACAGCTGTCGCCCAATGTTTTTGCGACCGGGACGTGCCCAAACACAAGGGAAAGCTTCTCGGGTTTTTCCTGATTCCGTACAGCCTACGGAATTGCACGGGCCTAACCGGCGTTGGCGGCCATAAAAAGGTTTACTGGCCGGTCCGACCCCGAGGTCCAATAAAACGGCTTACCAGTCATCCCGAACGCTTAGGGCTATAAAAAGGCTTACGGCCCGAGACCCGGGAAGGACAGCGGCACTACGCCTGCCCGTGCGTCCCCTTCACGCCCCTAGCATCGGCGGAGGGCAGGAAAAACGGAGACGCCCGAGAAGCCGACCTTTTTAAGACTCAGTCAGTCCCGCGACACGACACGACACACATCGACTCTCGAACACACGCAAATTATTCCTGTGAACTTTAAGAATAAATCTCGACACGAAACTCTGAGTTTTGCTTATCCTCCCGAGTCCTTCCCTACGGCTTCGCTCCCCTAAAAATCTTAGGGAAATGTGAAAAATTATAGACGAGATGAGTCTTAAATCAAACTCCGATCCTCATGCTAGTTTGCCCGCCTCCCGTGACGAGTTCAATCGTCACTTTGTTGAGGACGTTCTGCCGGCCACTCTGCACAATACAAGATCGAAGGATCGTGCAGTCTTAGATGATCGCTTCTTGTATACTCATATGCAGGTTCAAAAAATTATGACGGATTGAACAGCAAAAATCTGCTTAATCCGTTTCAGTCCGGGTTGATAAAGAGATATAGCACACGCACAACGCTCGCATGCGTCGTGGATGACATTCGTGAGGCTATTGACCAGGGCAAGGTGACTCTTCTTATATTTGTTGACCCATCACGCGCCTTTGATCTGGTTTCAATTACTCTGTTAAAAAAAAAAGCTCTATGCTTTAGTCTTCTCAGAATCAGCTTGTTATTGGGTCGAATCTTTTCTTTCGGATTGATCTGAAGTAGTAGTGATCTCTACCGGTGATATGTCCTACCTCTTACAAAGTTTATGTGGGATTCCTCAAGGCTCTCTCCCAGGGTCCTTATTGTTTAAGCTGTTTATTAATGATCTAGCCTATGTATGAACTGATTGCAAGTTCCACCTATGTGCTGATGATTTTTGCTTCTACGTCAGTGATACGATTGCGAACGCGGGTTCGATGGTGACGGGGAACAATGATATTCTTTATTCTGTTTCTATATGGTCAGGTGTCAACGGTCTCTGAATTAATGCTCGTAAAATTCAAGCTATTCGGTTTGGGACCCGTGAATTTGCTAAAGGAAGTTGGGCCGCGTGATCTCCCTGACATCGTATTCAATGATCAAATTATTGAGCCATGTGAGTCGCTCAAACTCCTGGGGTTGACCCTGGACAACATATCGCTAAACTCGTGTTAGTCAAGGCATTGGTCTTCCCTTACCTTGACTACTGCGGATTGCTCTTCCTGGGCCTTACACAGGAGCTTACAACCAAGTTTGAACGTTGCATAAATGCAGCCCTTCGCTTTATTGAAGGACAGAAGATTTTCGAGCACATTACGCCGGTCTACAAGAAATATAATATTCTTTCTTAGAGTGAGAGAGTAAAATTTCTTACGCTCTCTCTATTAGCAAGTGTGTTTCGCACTAAGACTCCGGGTTATCTCGAGGATAAATTTGCTTTTCGTGCTAAGGATAAATTAAGAAGTAAAAGGGCTAGTGAGTTGGATTTTTTTATTATGCGCTAGGGTACCGATTGCTGTCGCGAATCATTCGGGATTGGGGCTGCAAGACTGAGGAACGATCTGTCACACGATTTGCGAGCGAAATACAAAATGCAATGTTTTAAATTTCATTTGCTCAAGTACTGCGCATCGACAGACATCGGCCTACAGTGAAATATTGTTAGTTTAATAAGTTGTCTCACTCTTGTACATATTTTACTTCATTTACTTTATTTTAGTCTTAATTTTAATTTAGTTGTTATATTTGCGTTAAATTTGTGTGTTATTAATATTTATTTTATTCTATCAAATTTGATAATTCATTATATTTATAAATATACATTATTTTATCTATCTCTTGATATACGGAGACGCCTCACACGGCTTACATGTCGTTCTAATCTCGATTGTGATTGTAATTATGCATATAACTGCCTGGAGTGTGACTATAATGTACCACAGAGCCCTTAGTAATTTTAATGAATAAACTATGTATCCATCTATTTATCTCTCTTTCGCTTTCAAGGCGAACTAACGCATGCTGTTGTGCGCTTGATCTTTCTGACGTACAGACTTGCTCGCTCTCACGGCGAGCCAACACACTTTCTAGCTTAGAACTGTCTCGCACAACTGTAGATGCACAGTCAAGCACACCGGCATATGCTTGTTCTAGCTGCCATGCTGACATACACACCGGGTGCTTACATATTGGATATCTCTGTCTCTCTCACTACAACGGCAGTGTGCTGCTGCTACACACGCATATATTGTTTGTATCTCATTCGCTGAGACGCTAGTTTCCGGAGCAGATTTTTGCTATGATTTTTGTCAAAGTTGTCTCGTTGGTGTGAGGAAGTCTATGTTGCATCATAATCTATGTTGCAGAAGTTGCTGCGCAAGGCTCAGCTGGTCAAGAACTTTATGCGTAATGTACAGAACACGTCCGATGGTGGTTACCCGTTGACGATCTTAAAATTAAGAATACTGGGAAGAGTAACTAGACTTTGACACTGAATAAGCGCGTTTTAGAACTGACCTGAATATAAAAGAGTACTTTACGAAGGAAGAGTTTCTCAATTTTAAAATAAAATATTCAAAAGTGAGGGCACAATTGGTGGCTAAGATTGAAGCTTCGAACACCCCGAGTCAAACTACACAATCGAGAGCTATTGAAGGCAACAACAACAATGTCCAAGGAGGAGATTAAGGAGGTTGATCAGCTCTATTGGTTTTCTCTGCGTTGCATAGGTTAGCTATTCTTAAGTTCAGTGACGTTCAAGCAACAGTTTTACTCCATTGTTAAGGGCAAGCATTCGACAAACGCGGTGAAGATGCAGTACTTGGTCGAAGCAGTGAAGGGCCCAGCTGTTATTGGATTCAAAGGCATGGCACTTACGGGTCCATATCTCGGTTGGCTCCGAGATGGAGTAGGTAAAGTGTTCTAAGCCTCTGTCCGAGGAAGACCAATATTGTACAGACTTTTATCAAAGCACGATGTATCTTGACAACTGAGGTTAATTTGTGGTGCGGCTGCCATTCAAGGGGAAGGTTCGTGACGTATCTTTTGGTTATACTAAGAGCGTCGCAGTGGTATGTTACTTACGA
The DNA here is from genome assembly GCF_009193385.2 of Nasonia vitripennis. Classification (NCBI taxonomy): domain Eukaryota; kingdom Metazoa; phylum Arthropoda; class Insecta; order Hymenoptera; family Pteromalidae; genus Nasonia; species Nasonia vitripennis. The sequence goes on along the minus strand of NW_022280030.1, from coordinate 542,968 downwards.
GCAGAAAAAAAACATGACAAGCTGCCTAAGGTCGGCATGGCTTATAACAATTTCTGTTTAATTTTTGTGGAGAAGTAATTATCGTCAGATTGCATCTTAAGTAAGCTTAATAATGGGAATTGTAATGACGGAAAATGTTCATAACGTAAAAGTAAAGGGTATAAAAGCAGACCAACATGCAGTCGAAACATCTGTCTGATTCCACGGTTCTCCAAAGATTCAACACGTTCAAACGTTAAGTTTCTAATGCCTAGACTTAAACTGTCACCCGCACTGGAAAATAATCTCTGTATTCTTTTTCGTCTTGCAAAAAAATGGAAGACATTGTAAATAATCTGTCTTCTGTAACGTTCGATAAGTCTCTTGCTCATTAAAAATTGCATCGTCATCATGCACCGCTTCATCGTTGCGTGCACTTGTTAAAGGGCACGCTGAATTGTCTACGTTTTAGCATTTTGGTTGATAGCACAAAGTGCTTCTGATACAGAAGGGAAAAGATTGGCGAATACCGAGGAGGCACGTATTATTAGGAGAAAAGCTTGAGAATAACTGCAGAATAATGCATATAGAGCAGGTGCACATTAAATTTTGTTAGTACATCCAGCATTGTTATTATTTCCATTTTATACTTAAAAAAAAACATGTTTAAATAACATTTTTTTGTCTATTTTTCAACAAATCTTTAACTAAGTGAGGTGCTGTAGCTGTTCCATAAACATGAAAGTTAAAGTTATGTGTTGGATTTTTGCTAAAATCTGACGTAGTTTTAATTTAGAAATACGCGTAGTTCTAGGATAGTTTATTATATTTATTTTATTATAGCTGGGGAAAACCCAAGCGCAGATGCTGCACCGAGTCCGTCGCCGAACTCGGCAGCGCATCTGCTCGTTTTATAATTATAAGCTTTTCGAAGACGCGGTTTGTTTGTTGCCTACGAAAAATACGTGCGACAAACACGGCAATTAGGGATTAAGAAGGAGCGCGCACTTCGTTGAGTGCGCCCTTTTTATGATACCCAGGTTGGCGGCGGGGGCTATTAAGAAGGGTCCGTCCGCTCACGCTTCGACCGCGTCGTCGCATACCTGGATATCGGCAGCGTCCCTCTTGGCAGGTATTGTAATACCCTCAGCGGAGGATAGCAGTTAGTTCTAACCGAATTGAGCAAGCAAGCAGTTGCCCAGTCGAACGCTTCACTGACATCTGACTACGCTGCCATACTTGTATTAATTTATTGCTCCTTTTTTGTATTAATAAATATATTCACCGTGAGAAGTTATACCCTGCTTGATTTTTATATTCAACAGGTTATGGGCCCAGCACGCTTCCACTGCGCAAGTGTATTTTATTTATTAAAGATTTAAGCCAAGCTTGGCATCGTAAAAGTATCGCGTCGGTTAGTCTCGTGTGCAAGTGCCGGTTTGCATAGTTTGAGTGAGTGCTCGCAGCAGTTTTTTTATCATGGCTGATAAGGAAAATTTTGATCTCATCAAGCTCAACGAAACAAACTATGAGTTATGGAAGTTTGGCATTCAATTTTTGTTAGCAGGCAAAAGTCTTGATGGTTTTCTAGACGGTAGTGCAGCAGAGCCCAGCAAAGCCGACAAATCGGCTGAGTGGCTCAAATGGAAAGCATCCTCTGCGCAAACAGCTACGATTCTTTTATGTTCAGTGGATAAGAAAATGCACCGCTATATAATGAACTGCAGAACTCCCAAGAAAATATGGGATAAATTAAAAGAATTGTATGGGACATCAAGCAGCGATACCGTGGACAGCGCATTTCAAGAATTTTACGACTTCCGTATCAAGGACGGCCAAGCAGTTGCAATGCAGATCGAGCAGTTCGAAAATATCTGCAGAAAACTCGAAGAAGCAGGTGAGAAGCGGTCAGATAAGGACATGGTGTCTAGACTCTTTAACGGTCTACCGCAAAGATTTTCGGCTTTTCGTATGGCATGGGAATGCACTCCTAAAAACGAAAAGACGAAGGATGTTCTCGTCGTACGGCTCATACGCGAGGATAAGCGCCTCTGCGAGGCAGAAAACTCTACAGCATCCTTAGCACATCAAGTCGAAGCTCTGAAATTAAAAGTTGACAGCCAACAAGCCGTAGCGACGAACTCCAACGCTGGAAAAGTCAAAGGCAAGAAGAACATCGACGATTTGAAGAAAAGGACAAAGTGCGCTGTGTGTAAGAAAAAAGGTCACTGGGCACGAGAGTGTCCGGATAAAAACGCCAGCAAACAAAAGGCAGAATCATCGTTTGTAGCTTCAGCACACATCAGCGATGTGACAGCGCTCGTAAGTAAAACAACCGATAGTGATCAAGATATTTGGCTGGCTGACTCGGGTGCTAGCAAGCACATGACCTTCCGAGCTGATATTTTTAAGACTCTTGACGCAACGACTGAAAACCGCTATGTGAAAATTGCGGACGATAAGATGCTGCCCGCTGCAGGCATCGGCACGATCATCATTGAAGAGCAAATCAACGGTGAAATAATCAGTCGGGATATGCAAAATGTGCTTCTAGTGCCGGAACTGAAAAGAAATTTGTTTTCGATTCCAGCAATTAACGACAAAGAATACTTTTTCTACACCTCTAAAACTAACTGTGAAGTGCGTGACCGAAACGACAAAGTAGTAGCCCGCGGCGAGAGGTACGGAAATTTATTTAAAATGTTGTTCAAAGTTAAAGTTCCCGAGAAGTGCAACATCGCTGAGTCTAAAGATAATCAAGCACTAAAACTCTGGCATGAGAGATTCGGACATATAAATATGCGCGCAGTGATAAATACCAGCAAAGTGTTTAAAGATGAAAAATTCGTACTTGAGAAAGAAGACGATTTTTTTGCGAGACGTGCTTAATGGGTAAGCAAACCCGCAAGCCGCATGCATCGTCACAGCACGACAGCAACTTTAAACCGGGCGCGAAAATTCATACTGATGTGTGTGGCCCCGTGAATATTGAGTCTCCGCGAGGCTCAAAATATTTTTTGCTGTTTAAAGACGAGTGCACAAGCTTTAGAAAAGTGTATTTTCTGAGACATAAGTCGGAAGTGTTTGAAAGATTTTTAGAGTTTGAAAGTTTTGCATTTAAACAAACTGGAAATCGAATAAAAGTGCTACGATCAGATAATGGCTGTGAGTATACGTCTGAAAAATTTCAAAAGCACGCGAAAGAAAAAGGTATAATGCACGAGTTTTCATCACCATACATCCACGAGCAAAATGGCCGAGCCGAACGAGAAATTCGCACTCTCGTTGAGAGCGCCAGGTGTATGTTGATAGGCAGCAATGTCAACTTAGAACTCTGGCCTGAAGCTATCAACACAGCCAGCTATCTGTTAAACCGCGTGGCAATGCAAAATCAAACGAAGACGCCGTTTGAAAAATGGTTTGATCGAAAACCAGAAATCAAGCATCTACGTGTGTTCGGTACAGACGCGTACCTTAATCAGCCGAAGGAAAAACGAAAAATTCGATAAAAAGAGCAAAAAGGTCGTAATCGTAGGCTATGATAATGAATCGACGAACTATAGACTTTGGGACGCAGCAACGCGCAAAATTTACGTCAGCAGCGACGTAGATTTTAATGAAAGTAGCCTAAAGAATATAGCGAAGAAAGATGAAGTTTATCGTGTTTCTTTTGACTTCGGGATGGAATAAGAACGAGAAATTCAAGACGCCGAAAATGAAGAAAATCATCAACAAGATGTTGATATTATTGCTCCCGATCAACAAATTGTAGATGAAGTGGGAGATAATGAGCAAATCGGCGAGCTAGCAAATCAGCGCATTGAAAACCAACAGCAAGAAGGTAGGCAATTGCGCAACAGAGAGAAGCTCAATCTGATTAATAGATATGGTAATCCGGTCGCACATATAGCATATGCTGTACCAATGACTTACCGAGAAGCCATGTCAAGCATAGACGCCGAAAAATGGAGAAAAGCTGTGCGAGAAGAAATCGACGCTCTGCAAAAAAATAATACGTGGTGTCGTCCCGCTACCAAAAGGCAAGCGTGCGATCGGCTGCAAATGGGTGTTTGCTGTCAAGAAAAATTCGCTGGATAACAGCGATAGATATAAAGCGCGACTTGTGGCAAAAGGGTTCTTTCAGCGAGAGGGCATTGATTATTTTGAAACCTTTGCTCCGGTCGTGCGATACGAATCAATTAGAGTCCTCCTGGCGATTGCAGCAAAAGAAGACTACGAGATGGCCAAGTTCGACGTAAAAACAGCGTTTTTATACGGAGATCTCCAAGAAGATATCTACCTCAAGCAGCCAGAAGGATACGTCAACGAGAAGAATGAAGAATGGGTCTGCAAGCTGCAGAAAAGTCTGTACGGCTTAAAGCAGTCCCCGCGCTGCTGAAACAAGAAGGTTGTCGGCTGCTTGACGAATTTCAACTTCAAAGTCGTCGAAAGTGATAAGTGCGTATTTATCGGTACTGTGAAAGGGTTTAAAGTTTACTTAGCCCTTTATGTAGATGACGGTTTAGTAATTTGTGAAAGCCAGTGCGCGATTGACGAGGTACTGCGTTACCTAGAAAGTAATTTTAAAATTACTATTGATTCAGCGAATGAGTTTGTTGGTATGCAAATTGAGCGCGATCGTGTTAAGCGAACGTTAAAAATAAGTCAACCGTGTTATATAGACAAAATGATAGCTAGATTCGGAATGAGTGATGCAAATCCGTCGAGCGTACCTGCAGAGCCGGGTCTGTATTTGCAAAAACGCGACGCGAGTAAACTCACCGATAAAAAGATTGAACGCATACCGTACCGAGAAGCAGTAAGGTTGCTTTTATTTGCCGCGAGAGTATGTCGCGTAGATATCGAGTATGCCGTTAATTATGCAGTGCAAGTCAGTTCCTTGATTCTTTCGGCCAAGAGCATTGGCAAGCTGTAAAAAGAATTTTGCGTTACCTTAAAGGAACTCGCGATTACGGTATAGTTTTCGGAGACAGTGGGAGTTACACTGGCGTAACTGGCTACACTGATGCCGATTATGCCGGGTGCGTAGAAACGCGGAAATCGAGAAGCGGATTTATATTCTTATTTAACGATGGACCAATTTGCTGGTCCATCCAGAAGCAGAGCATAGTGTCTCTATCAACAGCTGAAGCTGAATATATTGCACTGACTCACGGGACGAAAGAAGCACTTTGGTTGCGCCAAATGCTCAAAGATCTCAAAATTACGCACGGTCCAATCCCCATATTCGTAGATAATCAATCCGCGATTAGATTAGCAAAAAATTCGGTATTCCATAAAAGATCGAAGCACATTGATGTGCGTTTTCGTTTTGTATGTGATGTATTAGACCGCCAAGAAATAGATGTAAAGTATGTCGAGTCGAAGGAACAGCTAGCCGATATTTTTAAAAAACCGCTACCCAAACAGCAGTTTTGCTATTTGCGGGGTAAATTGAACATCCGAGATATTTCAAATTAAGTGGGAGTGTTGGATTTTTGCTCAAATCTGACGTAGTTAATTTTATTATAGCTGGGGAAAACCCAAGCGCAGATGCTGCACCGAGTCCGTCGCCGAACTTGGCAGCGCATCTGCTCTTTTATGAAGATAAGCTTCTCGGAGACGCGGTGCGTTTATTGCTAGAAAAACGTGCGACAAACACAGGAATCAGGGATTAAAAAGGGACGCGCGCTCAGCGGAGCGCGCGCTCTTTATGATGTCCAGGTTAATGATGGGTCCGTCCGCCCGCGCTTCGACCGCGTCGTCGCATACCTGGATATCAGCAGCGTCCCCCCCGCGATCGGCCGTAGGTGTAATAAAAGCAGCGTCTCCGAGGTACTGTAATGCCCTCAGCGGAGGACAGTAGTTAGTCTAAGTCCGACACCGAGCACGAGCAGTTGTGATGCTCTCAACTGTCGCGCTCTTATATTATGTATTGAATTTTATATTTTTTGTTTGAATAAAAATACTTATGTTGGAAGCCCTGTAGAGTACGGTCATAAAAGATAAGAGCTTTGATAGAGTATTATTAATAAAAGATGATTTTATTTTAAATTAAATATTTTTACTTTTTGTGTTTCAGATGCATCTACATCCTAGCAGATATGTTCATGTGTATCCAAATGCGATACCCTGGTACATAAAGTTATATTTTGATAGGTACCAGTGATGTAATGAATAAAACATTTACAGGATAAGTATTACTTTAGTTATGTGTAAGTATTAGAAGCCGAAACTTCAATGCTGATTTTCTCTTAATTGTGTTTTTCTTAATTTCAGGTTCTGTGCCGTAAGATTCCAAGTGAACGGATGGACCAAATGAGCTCAAACTCAAGGATGTTGTTTAAAATTATATTGGTTACAGTATGAATAGAGGGATTCAAATTCGAATATGTTGAAGAAAAGTTACATAGAAAATATGATAAAATTCATAAAAAAATTAATTAAAAACTCAGTAAAATGCTCATAAAAATGTTTCTACATATTTATAATCAAATCCTTCTCTTAATACCGTAACTTATGCAGTTTTAAACAACGTCCTTGAGTTTGAGCTCATTTGATCCACCCGTTTACTTGAAATCTTACGGTCAGTATACTATGGGTTCGAAGAGACTCCCATAAGTAGGGCTCATAGGTGTTGAAAGGTTCTACGGCAGTAGAAATGTAGGTAAATGTGTTTTCAGTTAGAAAAAATTTTAGTTCATCGCCATAATTATTAAAATGTTAAAAATTATTTTTTGTTTATTTGAAGGTGTTGTGTCCCCTTTATCGATCTGAAATTTGGTTAAGAAAGTAATCTGCTAAATGAGAGAGCGGTAGTTTCTTTCTAGTTAATAAACCTTCAAATAAAACATTACCTATGTGGAATAACTTACCTGAAAAACGGAACAATTTTGCAAGCCAATTTTTCAGCAGATCGGAATCCTTGACTAAACAACATAACTTCAGCAATAAGTTGACGGTCAGGTGTTGTCATTGCTAATGATCTAAACAACTTTTTCAGATTATCTGGCAAATTAGACCTTCCAGCGTAACCGGGATTCATTGTAATAAATATCGCCATGTCCGTTGATACTTTCACTTGCTTTCCTACTAATTCTACACATAAACCTTCATCCTTTTTTCCTTCAATTTGACTTTTTAAAGCTTCCTGAATGGTTTGTACTTGTTGCGAAACAGCTGATAACATTCTTTCTTCCAATCTATTAAATTCATCAAAACAGCCCCATGCACCCACTTGACATAAGCCTACAAAAATACGACCCATAGCCTGAAAATAAAAAAAGAGTCAACTAACAGTAAGGTCCATATATATTAAAAAATTATAATATAATAAGTTTTGTAAAATAGTATCAATAAATAAGAAGAATAAAGTATTTCTCAAACAAGGTGAGTTAGCAGAGCTAGGGAGTAATCCCTTAAGGAAATACTCAACTTCACTTTCGCTTTCGCGAGGGCGCTTACATTAGAAAAGGAGGCTATTTTTAAATGTTTAGCCCTCTAGCTTCTCTAGAATATTTCTACTCATTAGATCGATAATTTCATTTTGAAGTTTTTGAATTTTCCACGATTTTTGTTACAAGGCCATTCTTTTAAGGTAGTTTACCGGCTGCAGTGGTGGTCAATTAGGGTTTTTATTAGAAAATTCCTTTCTTAAGATATTATACAGTGTTATCTAATGTCAAAACCTTACAATTCATAGTATCAATTAGAATGGTGACATAAATTGTTTAAAGTATAAAATACTCTCAAAACTTGTAAGAGGGAGAACCACTGCGCACCTATATAGATATACTGATAGCATGGGATGAAAACTTTGAATTGTTGTAACTTAAAAAAAGCCTCGTTTGCCCTATTCAACTTTTCCTCTATGATTTGTATTGCTATTTTACACCTTAAACTAGTTTTTTTTTAATATTCTAAGAAAACTTGCTTTGCAATTCAACTAAACGTTCTCAAAATTCGGACTCGGCATAGGCTTCCCATGTTAAAATACGAAATTTCAAGATTCAATATCTCAAAAATAATGTCGCTTGGGGGGTAAAATACCAAGTTGTAGAGGACACTTAATTGAACATGTAAACAAAGTTTGAGCGATATCCTAAGAAAATAAATATTCCGGTGAACTACCTAAAACCTAAATTTTGAGCCTTTAAAACATCGAGCAACTGCATAACGTTGCTTTCGCTATTTACATGCCCTATTATTACTAGATTTTGTCTAGCCAAATATTTAACAACAGTTCGCTGACGGCCTATGATGTTACAACATTTTTGAGATAATAAACACAAAAATTTGAATAAAGCGTTAGTACAAATTTTACACATGATAATTATAATGTAGTGCGTTGCAGCCGTTCGAGAACGCGTATTGACGCTTTAAGTGGCAACTCTCCTGAGTCGAGCAAAAGGCGCTCAGCTTGCGCGAAGACCGAAGTTTCTTAGACGTTATCGTAATTCTCAGAATTCGCGGAAATCGCCAACCGACATAAGCAGGCTCGAGGAAGAAGTCTGTTGTTTCAGCTGACGCCAGAAAAGCAGCAAATTAGCTTCTCACAGCGCCTTTCTCGGCCAATCAGGCCTCATCATTGTCTGGGTCCTAACGGGCAGGAGAGAGGCGCCAAGAGCGCAATCGCGACGCGACTCAGCAGTACTCGTGCCGGACTTGCTAACGTAAGACGTCATCGACTTATGCGTTTTGTGCGTGAAGTGCGAAATTTATTATGCGAAATTATATTTATTTAAAGAATTTCTGATCACCTGTCACGATCAAAAAAGTACAACAACAGTGGTATGTATTATATGCGATGCAGCATATAACATAAACTGTTAAAAAATCTTCGGACTTTGAAGTCATCAGTGGGAACCTGATTGTATGTCCAGAACACAGCCACATTAACCTCACGACATGACCTCTAAGATTGAAGGAAAAGATGGAAGCGACTCTACAAGATTTTTGATTGCTTAAATAAAGCAAAAAAATCAGAAGAAGTTAGAATGGAAATATTAAGTAAAGTGTCAGTAACAGCTCAAGACAGTCTTAACATCGACATCGAAGAAAAATACAAACTGGCGATAACTGAAAATCTTTAACTGTAGCAGCTAGTCAGTGAATTACAAGAAAAAAATTTAATGCTGAACGAAAAAGCTATAGTAAATCAAAAGGAAAGTGCAACAGCTAGTTTGTCACATGTAGATGCGGCAAGTTTTCCCGAACCACTGCAAAAAAAGTGCTAAAGAGAACTGTGGTAAAAGTGGGTGACAAAGCTGTAGACATAAAGAAAACATTGATAGAGAGTATTATTACCTAAACAAGGGTACAAACTAAAAATCTATTTGTAACTAGTAATGATGAACTAATAATAAACTGTTTGAACAGTCAAAGTGTTACGCTAAGTAAAGATGTACTAAAACATAATCTAAAAGGTATATGTGAGGCTAGGAAAGTTACTTTAAAAAATCCAAAAATCAAAATTGGGGTGAGGGTAAAAATTTTTAAAAATAAAAATTAGAAAGGGTAAAGATTAGAAATTAAAAATTTATAAAATAAAAATGTTGAATTGAAATATTGCGAAAGGTGATATTTGTAGTTAAAATATTGCAAAAGCGATATTTTCAGGAATTTCCAAATTTAGGTTTTCAAAATTATACCTTTCCAATATTCTGGGACTTAAAATTTTACCTTTCGCTATAATTCAATTCGTAAGTTTTGCCTTTTAAATATTTATTTTTCAAAATTTTTACCCTCACCCTTAAAATTGTAGGTATCGACAACTATAAAAACATGGAAACAGAGGATCTTGAGGATGATATATATGAGAGGAATTTTGGAAGTTTTACGAACAAGGGTCTAGTCACAGTACGCGTGTAACAACACACTCTCTCACACATACACACAGACAACACACACAATCATGCGCTACGAGACGATGATCGAGGCAGTAGAAGCTGCACGCGTAGCATAGAGGTAAGGTTACGCTTTTAGAAAGAGAGAGAGAGAGAGAGAGAGAGAGAGAGAGAGAGAGAGGGGGGGAGGGAGAGAGGGGGAGGGAGAGAGAGAGAGAGAGAGAGAGAGAGAGAGAGAGAGAGATTAGTTTTATTTTGCGTACATTATATTGTACGATTGTAAGTTTACAGCATTACAAGTGAGAAAAAAACAATAAATAATAGATTGAGGCATGTTTAGAGTATGTATAGTGAGAGAGTGTGGCGATAGTGAAGGTGGAATGAGCGAGAAAGTAGGTGTGTGCGTGTGCGTGGACTGTGTACGAGTTATGTGTTTTCGAGTTGAAAAAAAGTGATACTTAGCAAGTTTTTTTAAAGTGACGGTGGATGCAGTGTTTCTGATGTGTGATGGCAGGTTATTCCATAAGTATGAATGGCTACTGATATGGAACGAGTTCCTCAGCGTCTCCGTCGCGAAAGCATTAATTTCCAGAGGTGTCACCTCACCCCTCACAGGCCGGAGTGTTACGCGGAAGTAAAAAAAGGCCAGTACATATGACGGTACGACCGAGTTAAACATTTTACGTAGGAAACAAGCTGTGAAGTACTTCCTGCGTCCGGCAGTGGTTAGCCACTGCAGCTCCCGCCTCTGCGGGGAGGCGTGCTCATCTCTCCTTACACCATAGATGTACCGAATTCCTGTATTCACGAGCCTCTGTATTTTAAGTCGAGTTCCTGCGTCAGGTCACAGTATACAAGAGAACAGTAGTCGATGATCGGAAATAGGAGCGCTTACACAAGATGCTTGCGCAACCTGAGATTGGTACTTTTTCTGAAAAAGTAGAGCCTGTACATTAGCGAGTGAGCACGCTTACACACTTGTGCAACGTGCTCCTTCCACGTGAGTTTAGAGTCAAGCACCAATCCCAGATTACGCACAGAGGGTTCAAAACTGACCTGGACACCCCCGATATTAATGAAAGTGTTAGCTGTTAAGGGAAGTAAATTTATGTAGTAAGGGGAGCCCAGGACAATTGCTTTGGTTTTATTAACATGCCTGTTTTGCGCAGCCCAGCCCATTATCCTCTCAGCATTAGCACTCATCTTGTTTGATAAAGAATCGAGCTCCTCAAGGTGGCATTGACTGTAAATTTGCAAGTCATCCGCATAGATAAGATGGGAAACATCGGAATCAAGGCAGAAACCGATGTCGCTGATGTACAATGCGAACAGCAAGGGACCTAAGACGGAACCCTGCGGGACGCCGATGTTAAGACGCCGCGGAGAGGAACGCTCGCTATTGTCACTAACGACGGCCTGCTCTCTCCTAGTGAGATAGGAGACAAACCAGCGGATGACCTGCTTAGAGAAGCCGAAGGTGGATAGCTTTCTCAGGAGCCGGACGTGACATACAGTGTCAAACGCCTTGCTAAAGTCAAAGAGGAGGAGAAGTGTCACTGAAGTGTTTATCCCGACCCTGACATCATCAGTTAGCTTAATTAGGCCAGACTGAGTGCTGTGGCCAGTGCGGAAGCCTGTTTGAAAGTTGTCTAGTAAGAGTCTTGATTCAAGGTATTGTGAAACTTGCCTGTGCACCAGCCACTCCAGGGTCTTGGAGAGAAAGCAGAGAAGTGAAATCGGACGGTAGTCAGTCAGGGCTGTTAGTGAACTGACTTTGTTGAGTGCACGTACTAGCGACAATTTCCAGGCAGATGGGAAATATAGTTCGCTCAGAGACAGGTTGAAAATATGACTTAGTAGGGGAGCGAGAACTGGCAATGCTTTTGAGATGACAACCTGAGGGATTCCGTCGCTTCCCCTGGCCTGAGTGTCGAAGTGCGATACTGCAGCCTGCGACGAGACGACTCGTCGTGCGCCGTATCCTTTGGCGGGCTCTGTGTCGTGTGCGCGATTTGAGCTAACGTGTGTGTTTTCTTGTTTTTCTCGTGCGAATGTTGGTGCGAGGAATTTAGGAAGCCGGTGGACAAGGAGCGACGACAAGGCTTTAGGGAAGCAGCGGATTTTGAGAAGAAGAAGAGTGTGAGAGAGTGCGCGGAACACTTGTAACTCCGGCTGCGTCCGGAGAATTCGCGGAAATCTGTAGCGAGAGTGTGCGGGTACGTGTGTTGAACAACGTAGGGGAGAGCGTGAGAAGGGAGTCGAGCCTTTTGAGGAAGGGGCCGTATCGACGGCCACTAGCCCGATTTCAGGCTAGTCGGGGCGCGAGTTCAGCGCGGTCGTGGGGACTGGCCGATTCGCGCGCGCTGATTGGCCGAGCCGGAGCGGAGAGAGCGCGCATCGCCGAATCGGTCGGCGCGGCGCGGCACTTCTTGTTTGACTGTTGCCCAAGACGCACGTATTGAGCGACAGTCGCACGAGCTATTCGGTGGTATCGCGAATTCGAGGGTGTCGAGATCGTGAGTGTCGGGATAGCGCGTTCGTGTGTGCAAGGAGTCAAGAGAGAGCCAGTGTGAGAGAGTTGGGGTAGAGTCAAGCGAGGCGAGGCGAGAAGACGTTGCTTCCAATCCAGACCGGCCAAGGTGACGAGGATCGTGAGGATACGACCAGCGACACAGGGCCAGTCCAGGACAGGGAGGTGCGGAGGAAGAAGACGAGGCGAGGAAGAAGACGAGGGCGAGGAAGAAGACGGGAGATCAGCATTCCGGAGCCGGAAGACAGCCGGAGGTCAGCGTATTGCGAGCAACCTGTAAGTCCAGCTTACTCAGGCTGAGGCCTGCCGTTGGTACTGCGTGCCGCGAAGTGAGTGCGTGAGTGAAAGAGAAAGAGTGAGAGAGAGAGAAAGCTATCTCCGTTTTGTGTGAGAGAAAATCGGGAGCCTAAATCGTGAGCCTCACGACAGCGCGGCCGGATCCGTCCAGACAAAGAGCCGCGTGGGTGCGGTTCGAGGAATCGCGCGCGAGCATTGGGTCGAGAGAAGGGAGAGTCGCAGCGCGGTCGGAGGGGCGCCGCGGAAGCAGCGGGGGCCTGCCTTATCGGCGGGCAGACGAACAGGCCGTGAGGGCGAAGTGTGCGAGAGAGAGAGAGAGAGAGAGTGTGTGAGTGAGCGCTAGAACGTGCGCGACGCGAGCGCAAGCGAGCGACGACGACGTGAGGTGTACGGAGGCAACAAGCCTCATGAGAGTGCGAGAGCGCGCATGAGTGTGTGTGGGAGAGCGTGTAAGACGAGTCGGCCGCGAAGCCGACGGCCGAGAGTATCAGCCGAATCCGAGTTAATAAAGAGGGTAAAGAGAATTTAGAGAGTTGTGATTTCTGTCCCCTTACACACCGCTGTAACCCGAACAGCGGAATCCTCGCGGAACTCCTTCCGAGATCTACAGAAAAATAATAGTGTTGAGGCTTCGGGACGGGGTTGAGGCGCGAGTTCTCACCCCAGATTGGCCACGAACACATCCGATTCCGTTATGGTGCTGAACTCGAAATGCTCCGGGAGGTCAAGACTTTCCAGGGTGAGAAGATAATCCTCAACAGCAGGAGCTAACAAATCGTTGAAGATCGAGCTGAAATACTTGTTGAGTTCATCTGTGCTAAAACGAGATGGTGAAGGGGCCTTGGATCTCGGCAACATCAGTCCAGGTTGACAGGCGTGAATAGTAATAATTCAGCCTGGCTTCCTCGAGTTGTTTGTGACCATTGTCTCTAGCTAGCCTATATATACGGAGATCCAAATCGAGCCTGGAGTTCCTGAAACGCCTGTAAAGTCTATCTCTCTCAGATACAAGGTCACGAAAAGCCGTGGTGAACCACGGGTGACGCTGTCTTCTTGGTGTCACAGTCCGTAATGGGACGAGATGATTGATGGCGTTAGTGAGGTTAGCGTTAAGTGTGGATATGCATTCATCGAGTGACGAAGAGGTGAGGGATGACCAGTCACATGCACTAAGAAAGTCCCTTAGCTTCTCGGCGCTGATTCCTTTAAAGTTTCTGTAAGAGTATGTGTTAGGTACGTATCGTAGAATCTGTACGTCGAGAGTGGCCGTGATAAGGTCATGTCCGTTGATGAAAGGTGAGTTGTCTTCCAGTATGACAGCAGGCGATCATGCTTGTCGATTAGACACAAGTCAAGCCAGGTATCAGAACCCTCTTTGTGGTGCGTGGCACCATATGGAACAGATGAAAGGGAGTTTTCATCAATGAAGGCCTTGATGAATTTGGCATCTTCAGATGAAGAAAGTTGGTCAGAGTTGAAGACTCCCATTATAACCTTCGTGGAATAGTTGTGCATGTGGGTTGTCAGTTGGTCTATGAAGTTAGAGCCTTGGAAGAATAGAGCATGAGGTGGACGATACACAACCCCCACGAAGATAGGAGAAACTCCCTTTGCCGATACCTCACAGAAGAGATAATCAGGCTTGCCTGGCTTGACAGGCCATTCACCGTCAGATGATGAAATAACGCTAACTGTCAGAGATTTGTGTATGTAGAGGGCCACACCTCCTCCGTTTCTGTTTCTGTCTCGTCTGTACAGTAGGTAGTCGTCCAGTGAAGGGATGGACGTTACCTTGTCGCTCAACCAGGTCTCAGTAACAGCTATTACGTGGAATGGAGAGCGAGTGGATAAGAAAAGCCTGATCATCTCAATGTGACCCGTAATCAATTTCGCATTAAAATGACAGACTCGTAGACCTTCGGACAGCGATACCTTAGAACCAGATGAAGACGTGGCAGATGAGCTTGATGGTGGGTGTGGTGGAATGACGTGTGTGTGTTGTAGCCTCAGTGTTGGATAAAGTTGGCAGCGGGCGGAAACCGGGCTAAAAAAGTCTGCAGCTCGGCGTCGGCGTTGATGATGGTAGCACGCTCGCTGTCATCGTTACAGCGCATGTAGAGTCTCCCTTCTCTGACGAACGTTCGGCAGCCCTGTCAGCAGAGCTGCCAACTGTACTCATGAGAGAGAGAGAGAGAGAGAGAGAGAGAGAGAGAGAGAGAGTTGTTGTCTTTCTAAATAAAAATTTAGTTCAAAGAACGGAAATCGTTTAACAGGGTAGGATTAAGATTGTAAATACTAGAATCAATTTAACTAATGTAGTAATATTGAAATCTCCGCTATATATAGATCACATGAAATACCTTGGAATGAATTTAGATTTAATTTAAACAAATACTTAATAACAAAGAAAAATATTAAAAATCATTCAGTAATAGAAGATTTTAATATTGATCTATTAGAATGCGATCATGAAAGTCGACAATTTCTGTACAATTTCTTTGAAATAAGATATATGTAGGTACCACACGGATAGGTGGCGGCACGTACCGCTGCAGAGAGAGAGAGAGAGAGAGAGCAGCCATGCTGCGAGAGATCGAGCGCGTCGCCGCCGCTCAGTTCTGTACTGACCACGCACACGGTCAGACGTCTGGAGAGACACTACAAATAAATCATTTATAACACGTGGGCGAGGCATCTTCTTTGTCCACCATCTACCTCGTCCTACATTGGTGACCCCGACTGGAACATCTCCAGAACTCAGGAACGCGGCGGAAAGAGCACAGCCCGCTAAACAAACAGCAGTCATCAGCAGTCAACTACACCACTGCGGATGACCTGGCACAGCTAACAGAACGGCTCAACCAGCAGCTGGACTGTAAACTGAACGCGTTTCTGGAACGCCTGGCTCTAGTCCAACAGCATCGAGATTACGACTGCAAGAGGCCAACAGGATCCACAGACACACATCCGTCACAAGCTGCCAACTCGGAAAACTTGGGAACCGGGTTACCCCTGCCGAATCTCTCGCAGGGAGACCCTCATCTCGGCCAACAGCACTACGCATCTGCCTTCTCAAGTACCAGGCATTTGCTTTTCTGGAACTTCTACAGACACAACCCACAGGGCTGGTTCAGCCAATTAGAAGATTTATTTTTGGCACACAACGTCAACGAAGACGAAGCCAGATTTAACTTCGTCATGAGATATCTAACACAAGACATCCATGTCGACATCCAATTCAAGCTGAACACCCTCACAAGAGGGCAGAAATATCAGCAAATTAAGAAGATCTTAACAGACCGTTATGCTGAAACTCCGGAGCAACAATTAGACCGACTATTCAAAGGTCTAGAAATAGGTTCCAAAAGACCATCCGACTTCCTCGCCGAACTAATCAGTCTCGCTCAGGACAAGGTACCGAGAGACACTGTAATATCTCTCTGGAGAAACCGTCTCCCAGCTCAGATTCAGCTAATGGTCTGGAATTACAAGGAAGAATCGGAACTCATTAAGAGTGCAGACATGGCTTTTGATGTGCTTCAACAATCGCACAACATCAACGCGCTGAAGTCAGACAGCCAGCCCGCCATCACTCCCATCGACAAGATCGATCAACTGATTGCTGCTGTCCAAAACTCACACAACAGCAACCACGCCAGCCGCTCAAAAACCAAGAATCGACGCAACCAGTCTCGTTCAAATTCCAAAAACCGAGACTCCACTCCGGCGAGATCGAAATCCAGGTCGAAACTCTCAAATGATAAAAGCCTTTGCTTCTTCCACCACAAATTCGGCACTGAGGCAAAGAACTGCCAACTTCCTTGCACCTGGAAGCACGCTCCGGGTCAGGACTATAAAGTAAGAAAACCTAAGAATTCCAAGGACCAGGAAAACTAAATAATCCTGCTGTCGTGGAGACTGACAGCCGGTTACACGCAGCCACACGTCTCCACGTAAGAGATCGAATCTCGAAAGAAGTCTTTCTGATAGACACGGGCGCAGACATCTCGGTAATCCCAAAGCCATCAAACTGGCAAGGCAAGCCAACTGAATTTAAGCTTTACGCCGTCAACGGCACAACCATCAACGTCTACGGCGTCGCGCGTCGCGAACTGGACGTCGGCTTGCCATACAAACTCGCGTGGAATTTTACCATCACCGATGTCCCGCACCCGATTATAGGAGCCGATCTCCTGAAACATTATCATCTCCTACCAGATCTCAAGCTAAAGAAACTGGTAGACGGCAATCAGTTCACGCACGCTCCTGCCTTTATCAAATCAGTAGAGCCCGTGCAAATTTCTTTTATGGCACCGAACCACAAGTATGCCAACATCGTGAACAAGTATCCCGAAGTTTTTGGGCCTGATCAGTTCAGATCAACCAAGAAACGTGGCGTATTTCATCACATACTAACGAAAGGTCCTCCTGCCTCGCAAAGAGCTCGTCCGTTATCTCCAGCCAAGCTCAAGGCAGCCAAAAAGGAGTTTCGCAAATGGTGCGAATTGGGCATCTGTCGCCCCTCGGACAGCTCATGGGCAAGTCCATTACACATGGTAATGAAGAAAAACGGGGAATGGAGTCCATGCGGAGACTACCGAAAACTAAACACGGCTACAGTGCCAGACCGTTATCCAGTCCCGCACATGCACGACTGCATGGCCTTTTGCCACGGCAAAAAGATTTTCTCGGCGCTCGATTTACGCCAAGCCTACCACCAGATACCGGTGGCCCGGGAGGACATTCCCAAAACAGCGATCATCACTCCGTTCGGACTCTACGAGTTCCCAGTGATGACGTTCGGCTTTCGAAACGCTTCACAGACGTTCCAACGCTACATCAACTCAGCGTTAGGAGATTTAGATTTCGTATTCGTCTACATTGACGACATACTTATTGCCTCCACGACAGAGGAAGAGCACCAAAAGCACCTCGAAATAGTGCTTAATCGCCTAAAGGAGTACGAGCTGCAAGTCAATCTCGAGAAATGCAGTCTCGGCGTCTCCGAACTCGTTTTCCTGGGTCATCTTATCACGCCAAACGGCTTCAAGCCAAGCCCAGAGAAAGTCAAGGCGGTTCAAGGATTCCCCTTGCCACAGACCATCGAGGAACTACGAAGATTCCTGGGTCTTGTGAACAGCTACAGACGTTTGCTCGCGCACGCTGCCGACACGCAACGTCCGCTAAATGAATTCTTGAAAGGTGCCAAGAAAAAGGACAAACGTCCAGTCCCATGGACCCTAGAAGCTGAAGCAGCCTTCCAGAAATGTAAAGAGGACCTTATAAATTTAGCGTTCACTGCGTTCCCATGCGAAAACGCAGAGCTGCGCCTCATCACCGACGCTTCCGACACAGCAATGGGGGCAGCCCTCGAACAACGCCCAGGCGACTCTTGGCAACCGATAGCTTTCTTTTCGCAGAAGTTCAAACCTGCGCAACAGAAGTATGCTACGTACGACCGAGAGCTGACGGCCATCTACGAAGCCATCAGATATTTCCACCACTATCTCGAAGGCGTAGAATTTAAAATCTACACGGATCATAAACCTTTAATCTACGCTCTTCAACAGAACTCTGACAAGATGCCAGCCATTCGCGCTCGCAGATTATCATATATCGCCCAGTTCAACACCGAGATACACTATCTCCCAGGAGAAGAGAACGTCGTTGCGGATACACTCTCCCGAATCAACGCTTTCACTTCGCCTGCAATTTTTGACTGGAGCGATCCCGAACTGCTAGCCGACACACAAGTTCGTAAAGTCCTAGCAAACTTAGACGCCTTCAAGCTACCGACGCTCTTCGACGCGAAACAGCTGAGCGAAGAGCAAGAAAAGGACGATCAGCTGAAGGAGATCCTCAACGATGCAAACCATCCGCTGAAGCTTCGCAAGCTTACATGGGGCTCCCAGCACGCAGCGTTTTACTGCGACATCCACGAAGATGTCATTCGTCCTTACCTTCCGAAGAAACTGAGGAAAGAAGTGTTCGACAACTTCCACTCACAATCGCATCCTGGAGTTAAAGTCACATCCCGACTCATCCACCAACAGTACGTCTGGCCTAACATGAGTCGCGACATAGCCACTTGGTGCAAAACGTGCCTAGCTTGTCAGCAATCCAAAGTGACAAAGCACAACAAATTTTTGCCCAAGCATTTCATCACTCCAGATGCAAGATTCGATCACATCCACCTGGATCTCGTAGGACCTTTCGCCTACAGCCACGGCTACACTCATCTCCTCTCCATCATCGATCGCTATACGAGATGGCCTGAGGCAATTCCAATTGCTGACACCACTGCAGCATCGGTAGCTCGTGCCCTTTATGACAACTGGATCTGCCGTTATGGCGCACCGACAACGATCACCACCGATCAAGGTGCTCAGTTTGAATCCAGATTGTTCATCGAACTCCTGTCAATCCTCGGAGTAAACAGGATTCGTACAACATCATACCATCCTGCTTCCAACGGCATGGTGGAGCGCCTCCACCGAGACATCAAGACAGCTCTCATGTGCCACGGAAACAACCAGGAATGGGTCAGACTACTTCCAACAGTCATGCTGGGACTGCGCACACGCATCCGTCTAGACACAGACGCCAGTCCGGCCGACTTAGTTTTTGGAAAATCAGTGAGAATCCCGGGTGATTTCTCACCTCTCACCAGCGAAGAGCCAAACGTTCGCATTTTCTACAACGAATTTCGCGACTTTATGCACCAACTGAGACCAGTGCCAGTCAGCCACAAAACAGCAATTAAACCATTCCTTCATCAAGGCATGGAAACGTGCTCCCACGTTTGGCTACAAGAAAAACCAATCAAGCCCGCATTGACTCGGCCTTACACTGGCCCTCACAAAGTCATTTCCCGCAACATGCAAAACCAGACTTTCAACATAGACTTCAACGGCACGCAGAAAACAGTAACGCTGCAACTGTTGAAGCCAGCATTTATCCTTCAAGAAGATCCTGACGGCACTAAGGTTACCACGCCTGAACCAATCAGGATCCCTTCCCCTTCAAGCGGAGCTCGCACTCGCCCCGCAGCGGACGCTCCCGCGCCAGTGCAGCTTCCTGCGGAAGATCCAGCAGATCAACCTGCACCTCCGACCCCTCCTACTGTCGATCCACCGGATCAACCACTACCTCAACCTCCCGCACCCAAACACGTCAGGTTCGCTCCTCTCCCTCCAAAACACAACAAAAAACCAACGATCCAACCTATTCCTCCTACACAACCGACGCCTAAGCGCACCAAGTTTGTTCCGAACATTCTTAGGAGAAATAGAAACACTGAGTAAATTCAGTCACGCGAAGCGAACTTCATGTGCGAGGAGACGTAGTGCCCACAATAATAGACTCTCTATTAACTAAAAATTCCGATCAGTTTAGACATGGAAAAAGTAGGCGAATTGAGATCTCAGCTCAGGGCGTATAGAAACGCCTCAGCTGACGAGCAAACTCGAGCAGACTGCTTCCGGGCAGACCGGGAGTTGGAACTTTTCGAGTCATATCTCCGAACAACACTCGACCGCCGGGAGACGCATCTCCTCATGGCCAGACATCACAACTCCTCTAGCCACCCGGTGCTCTACGATCCTCAATTACCGCAACTTTTTGTAAACAACGAGCCAGCGCTCCGACTGTTTTTACGCGACATCCGATATAGAGTTAACAAAACAGCTCTTCACAAATGTCTACTAGATCAAGGTTGTACCGATTTCGAAATCGTTAGCGTTAAAACAAAAAAATCCGGGTCGGTAGCGACAGTACTCTGCAACTCGCTCGCATCATCGGGCGCGATGCAGGTTAAATCTTGTAAAAAAGAACTCGTTTTCACTGATCCCAACGGCAAACAGTCACACATCAAGACTAGACCGGATCAGTTTATCACTCAAAACGCGCTGCTACCTGCACAAGCGATCAAACGGAAAACTTCCATCCTACCGGATAACCTTACTCGCTTATTCAACCAAAGCGACCCAGTGCTTACGCTGTGGAATTACCTTAGCGCGGACGACATTTTTAACTTGTATATAGCATGTCATGAAAATTCGATTTTTCATCGCCTAGGTATTCCTTTCGACTCATCTAGCATTAGATATTCTGGTCCGAATGGCCTAAACCAAATGCTAGAAGACGCAACGACATTTACCTTTCGTAGCATTAGTTTTTCGTCAAACGTAAACGTCTTTGAGACACCCTTTGTAAATAAGTTTTTTAAAGCATGCGCAAATCGTTGTAAAAACTCTACGAGACGAGTAGGCATGCACCTAGTCGATCTCTCAGCGGTTGCGATCACTCGCGAAACGATCAAAATCCTAGCAGATCACTTCGCAGTCCACAAGCTTGTTCTCGGTAAAACACCCGGGGGCTCTGAAGAAAACTTAGAATTAGAAAAACTAAGCACGTTAAGCCTGTACAACAATCTACACTTATCACTTAAATTCCTAACAAAAGACTGTTTCTCGTATCTACGTACATTAAGATTGGTAGGGTGCAACGAAGTCCCCATGGACAAACTTTTTAGTTTTGTAATCTGCAACCAGCGACTCGAAGAGTTGGTATTCACCGACAGTCAAAGCAGAAACCAACATACCGTAGACTTAAGCGTAGCAGCGATTTCGGGAAGTAACGTGTTGGAAAAGTTTCAATTTAATTACTCAGCTGCAAAAACCTTCCGAACTCACTTGATCCCAGACTTAATCTGGAACGAGTCGAAGTCTATCAAATCCATCGATTTAGAGAACAACACTTTCTTTCAAAAACATGCCAACACCTTGCTTTCCAAACTGCCTAATGTACAACATGTAAATACTTTAGGATTAGATATCGATCAAGTCTTAGTTCTAAGTAGCTGTGAGCAAATCCTATCAATCAAAATTAACTACGGAAAAAACCTAGTTAGCACATTGTATAGCTTGATTCCGACTAGAGTCAAGTCTATAGAAATAGTAAACTTACTAGGTAAGAAAAAAACCAAAGCGATGGACATGTTCTGCATTCGCGACTTGTTCCATTCTCGAGATCAGCTTTACATTAAGCTCACCAATTGCAAAATAGCAATTCCGAATAATCCCGTCAACTACTTTGCGGCGAACCACGTTCAAATTACGCGAACAAGCAACACGTGCGAAATCAACAAAACACCAAAGGAAACTTAAGTACAACTACGAAAACAAGAAAATACTTGTACGATCAAACACTTGTGATCTCAGTTCCTATTTATAGACTATTATTTTGTAAAGCGTTGAACCACACGCACCAGCGAATAGCTCTAAGAAAATTATCCATGTAAATATCCTCCAGCCTCTGACGCTAGATTCTTTTTTTTCGGGGGGAGTACTGTAGGTACCACACGGATAGGTGGCGGCACGTACCGCTGCAGAGAGAGAGAGAGAGAGCAGCCATGCTGCGAGAGAGCGAGCGCGTCGCCGCCGCTCAGTTCTGTACTGACCACGCACACGGTCAGACGTCTGGAGAGACACTACAAATAAATCATTTATAACACGTGGGCGAGGCATCTTCTTTGTCCACCATCTACCTCGTCCTACATATACACCGGGTTTTGTTGGTATTACAAGGCCGCCTATAGGAGTATCTAGGGGATCCTGTATTGATATTACTTTTATAAAAACGTATAACCTAAATACAGTAACCTATAAACTAAAACTATCAATAACGGACCATTACCCAATATTTATTACACTCGATAAAATGAAAATTGAAGATAGAAAACCAACAGCATATTTAAATTATAAAGAATTAGTAAACATAGCAGAAAACAGTAATTGGAATAGAATTATATCGATGCAGGATCCCAATTTAGCAACTAATAATTTGATATCTAAAATTAAAAATTGTATTGAGTTATCCAAAACAAAACCAAGAAAATATAAAGCAGCAGAAAAAGTTGGATCACGAATGCTATTGTAAATTCATGCGAAACCAAAGAGTTTTTATATAAATAATGGCAAATGGATATTAATAATGAAAAACTTGAATACAACATTAACATGAATACAAAACGTATACTAAAACTTTAGACAAGGTCATTAAAGATGCCAAAATTAGATATGATAAAAGCCTAGTTGAAAAAAATGATAATAATCCTAAAAAGCTATGGAAAATCATAACCAAAAGAATAGGAAAAAAAATCCAATGATAATGATCAGCGATAATTTATAATTATTAATAATCCGATGATAATTTTTGTCAAACCTACTAATTCGACAGAAGTCAAAACTATAAACAATAATTTGAAATTAAAAAATGGTGCCGCAGAAAAAATCAATGCCAAGACGCTAAAGGTAATTTGCAACTACATTGCAGAACCATTAGTACATATTTTTAATCTGTGTATCGAAAAGCAATTTGGCCTGATTCACTCAAACAAGCCGAAATAACACCGATCTACAAATCTGGTAAAAGATATAGCATAACTAATTATCGACCAATCTCCCTCATATCAAATATTGCTAAGATTTTTGAGAGAATTATTTATAATGGAATATATGATTTTGTAGAAAAACACAATGTAATACCCAAGAGACAATTTGGAATTATAAGAAAGATCGGTACAAAAAATGCTCTAAATAGTTTAATGTACATGCTATACAATAATGTGGATTAACGAATACCAACAATCGTAATCTTTCTAGATTTGGCGAAAGCTTTCGATACTGTTGACCATCGTATATTATTGGACAAACTGTATTGTATAGGGATCAGAGGCCAGACGTTGGATCTACTGTTGACCACCGTATATTATTGGACAAACTGTATTGTATAGGGATCAGAGGCCACACGTTGGATCTCCTTGCAAACTATCTAAACAATAGATATCGAAAAGTAAAACTAGATGGAAAGGAGAGCGAATTCTTATTAGTAAATACAGGTGTACCACAGGGTACTATTCTAGGACCATTACTATTTATCCTATACATCAATGATATCTTAAGGGAGATCCCTCATGAGGCAATTATGGCATACACTGACGATACGGCAATTGTAGCGACAGGAAAAAATTGGGAAGATGCCCGAAAAAATATGAACAAGTATTTAGGACCAATACCTAACTGGTTAGAACTAAATGAATAAATTATGATTGAATATAGATTAAACAGTTTGTATGACTTTCGGCAGCTATGTTGATAGTGTACCAGCACAAACAAATATTAAAATAAGAGACAAAGCTGTTACCACGAACAAACACATCCAATGCTTAGTCAAAAAAACAAAATACCTTGTAAATATATTTTATAAAATTGCTAGAACAATGACAGTCGAAACTCAGCGTATGATTTATAATGCTTTCTTTCATAGCATAATGAGTTATGAAATTACAGCTTGAGGAGGCGTATATAGAAATAACCTAGATATTCTACAAAACTTACCAAAAGAAAAAAAAGTAAATAAAAACAAGTTTATAGTTCAAGACAATTTCCTAAATATTGAATAACTATTCCGTTTTGAAGCATTGAAACTACACTATGATGACCTTAAAACGCAATTTCTTACATCGGATAGCATAAGTAAAAACAAAAGTATTATTATACCCAAAAACAATAAAATAATTAGCGATAAGAATAGTAACTATAGCAAAATATTTTATATATATATATATATATATATATATATATATATATATATATATATATATATATATATATATATATATATATATATATATATATATATATATATATATATATATATATATATATATATATATATATATATATATATATACACACACACACATCACACTTTGAGGCTTTTATATAAATCGCAATATATTGCCATATATTTCATATATATGAATATTTATGCAATATATAGCAATATATTGGTAATATATTCTTAAAAATTAGTTTATATTATAAAAAAATACTTTATTATGTTCCGGATCAACAAAATAAACATTTTGAGGATGATCTTTTACCGATTAAGAATTTTGAGGATGTCACGGAGTGCAATGGATGAGGTCTTTGGAAGAAGGCAAGGGTTGTATCGAGATACCCAGCTGTATACAGATTATTAAAATAATTGTCGATGATAACATAATAGTTGATAAAGATGCAGTTATGAACTTAACCTTAAAAAATGTAAAACAATCATCCAAAAATATTTATCCAAAATATGGACATCACAAACAATATCAAGTAAGTGTTCTTAAGTTTTGACAGACTGATTATGATACTGATTATGAGATCATTGTGACGAGACACTAGTCTCGCACATGTAAATACGTGTGAAGGCGGCCGCAATAGACGCGGCATGCGCAGTAATCAAGTTATTTTCAATAGTATAAAAATTGTTGATTGATAATATTTTTCTTAGCATCATCTGACAGCATACTAAATTTTATCAAAATTCTGAATATAGTCAGTCACTCTTCATGGTAGTACTACCTTAAAGTTGTGCTAAACTGTAGCAAATCATGCATTTTGAACCGTTGACATACTTATATTATGGCAAAGTATGGCACGGTCTGGCACAATTCAGTTATATATTAATTATTTTTTATATTTCCAGATTTTTTTAGTGATCACATATGTTTATAAAGTGATGCAAAAGAGTTGGCTTTAGTTGATAATCTAGCCACGTTAATTATAGTAGATTTATATTATGTAGGAATGGAAACTCATAAGATTGGCAAACGTATAAATAAATTGGTTGAAAACCATAATGAATTGAAAAATAAAATTAATGCTGTGATGGAGCAATTTTTAACTGAAAAATCAAAAGTACTTGATATAGCCAAAAGATTAGTGCTTGTAATAAAAGATCATTTACCAAGTGTAAAAATAATCTCAGAAAATAAATTACTGAGGCAGATCGAATATTATCTCCAACTTATGGATACAAAATCAGGATTTGCGATACAAGCTTGCTTTAGATATTTCAATTTTTCAATTGTCTAATTTATTGTATGCATATAGTTAAAGTATTATAATGTACATATTAATTTTATACTTTTAGGTACAACAAGGAAAATAATTTGGGTGCTAAAATATGTTCCACTCAATTCTGGCCTAAAAAGTCAATTTTTCACTGTTTAAGTGGATTTTTTGAAAAATTAAATAATGAAGAACTTCAATATTTGCAAATTCATGGATTAGACTTTTCTGTTCTAATAAGTCTTAGGAATAAACAAAACAGACTGTGGTAGGGTCCTGCTGCTTACGTAAACCATGCCTGCAACCCAAACAGTAAACTATATACTGTAAAAAGTGGCAAGGAGATATGTCTTGAAGCGCTTCGTGATATCCAATCAAGTGAAGAAATAACTATTAGTTATGGGTTAAATTATTTCGAAAATAGAGAATGTGAATGTGTAAGATGCAAGAGTTCGTCAAAACATCGCTAAAGCGAAACGCTTTGCTTTTCACATAAGGCACTCGCCGATATTTAAAGGTTCGCCAATGAATACACACATACACATGCACATACATACACACACGCGCGCGCATACACACACACACATAAAGTATGCAGATATTCAAATATTATTGATAAACTGTAATGGGGTAAGACTTGACCATGAAAGAAGACGGGTGCGTTTGATTTAGGAACGTACGTTCTTTTTTAACATGTGTAGTATATCTATATATACTGATGTATAGAGATATACTACACATGTTAAAAACGAACGTACGTACTCTAAATCAAACGCACCCGACATCGTCTTTTTTTGCTGTTCTGATTACCGGTTGTGACGTGGCGAGAGACGTTCTTCCTTGCTGCAAAAAATATATATTTTATATAAACAATATACTCACTAAACCATACGTATACGTTGATATTATACAACACCTGACCATGTTGTATAGAAGAAATTCGTATTCTTACGAAACGGATTAATTTTTTCAGATTCGTCAATTGCATAATCTAAATAATACTACTCAGTTTCATTCGAATACTTTTATTGATTTACTGCAGTAAAAAAGAATGTTAAATTTTAATGACAATTGATTTGTGTATAAAAGATTTTAGGGATTGTAATAATAATAACATATGAAATGTAAACGTTTTCTCGCAATAGCATTATTCCAGCTAAAAAAACAGACTAAACTATTCCTGATAAATGTTGCACTACAGTATGATACATATACTTGAATTTATTATTGTAGTATATTAAATAAAATATATTTTGTTTGGTTACTAAAATTTTATCTTAATTATTATTAATTGATTAATACATTTTATATTTTATTTTTAAAATAAGAATCTAATATATATTTTTTTTATGAAATCATATAAAATATTATCAATTGAATTTATAGTTGCTAATTTGTTCTGTATGTATTTAAATCCTGCAATGCAACATATATCAGGCAAGTTTAGCCTGTTTTTTTAGAAGAAATAATGCTTGGGCTATAAATTCAGTTGATTTTACTTTTTGAATTTTAAATGTTATCTAGTATACAAATATGAATAATTCAATTATTGTAATTAATATGATTTGATAAAGTGTTTCATTATTCATCTCGTTGTATCGTATCATTAATAAAATGGTTACTTTAAAATCAAAGAATTGTTGTATTCGAATTTAATTATTCATTCATATATTATTTATTTGTTATTCAAACCATAATGGCTTGTGATCACTGTAAATAAAAATGTTAACATTTAAAGGAATATTACTAAAGCACAAATCAATTGTCGTATAGTAGTCTGTTGTTACAGAGTCTTCTGATATTGTTAATTTTAAACCATGATTTGACATAACATTTATTATATTTTTTGTTTCACTGTCATGAATATTCCTAACATTAATATTAAAATCTCCTATAAAAATAATACCTGATATATTTTGTTTTTTAATTTCTTCGAAAATATTTATTAAATTCATTGTAAAATGAAAATATGGATATTTGAGTGATTTATAAACAGTAATTATGCTATACCTATCGATGTTAATTCCCGTAAATGATACATAACATTTATTCACAGAAATCGTTCTTTCGTAAAAACATTTCATGGATTCGTAGTTAATTTTTTTGTTAAAGTATGTTACATAACCATATGGTTTCCTTATGGATCCTATACAGTTTTGTCTAAAAATAATTTCAAAATCATCGATATCTATTACGTCTTTACTTAATGTCCATGTTTCAACAAGTGATATTATATCGCTATTAATGAAATTTCTATCATATCTTATATAATTAATATTTTTATTCAAACTTTTTACATTTTGATAAATATAAATTATAGTATTTAAATTTCTATGATTTTTTATAAAGTTTAATGAAAGTAATAAAGGACTTTCATGATTTCAGGGTGTTTTTGTGGTGGTATATATTCTCCTTCTAGAAATAGTTCAGAAGCGCTTGTTACTCGACTAAATGCTACGTATAGCATTCTTTTGTCTTTGATATTATCAATATTTACAAATACAGTTTTATACGTGGATCCTTGCGATTTATGTATTGTCATTGCTTCTGCTTGTTGTAAAGGAAACTGATTTCTATTTATTTGTAACGCTGATGATTTTGTTATATTAAGGTCGTGAAATTCTATCAATTGGTGTCCAATTCATGGGAATATTTATACTTTTCATTTTTTCGAAATATTGTGATCTCATTTTCTTTCCTACATGCTTATCATCAAATTCAATATAAACTTGTAATGGTATGTTTATTTTATTTTTGGTTTTCATACAAATGTAATATCCATAATGGATGTTTTTTAATTTTCCAGTTGCTCCATTGGTTAAGCCATCTTCGGTGTCAACATTATTGGTCAAAATATATCTGGCTGTTATTTTCAATAGTAATTTGTTTGATAATCCTTGCATTTTCTGAGCTGGTAACATTTTTGCATTTTCTAATAATTTTGTTTTTGCAGCTGCAGTTCCTTCTCCTATGCAGTTGTCAATACAATCACTGATACATCCTTCTGTGTTTAACGAATTAAAAAATGTATTATTATAATGGTTCACTGCATTATTAGTACTAAATAACCTTATATAGTTTTCTGGTATGTTAATATTTTGAATATTATTTATTTGTCGCGATTTAAATAAATCATCGTCTATAGTTCTTGTTGAAGCTGTTGCTAAATTATTTAGTGCTTCAGCAAATAATTTATCATCTCTTTGGCGCATTATTTCTTTCAGAGTATAGATTTTGAACTTTGACCACAAGTAAGCTCCTTGTATGATTTCTAGAGTTGTGTTCTGTGGTTCGTAAATCCAGCCATCCATAACAGGTTTTAATTGATTGAAGTCTCCACAAACTATAAGTGATACACCGCCGAATAGTTCATTAGATCTAAATATTTGCTGTAATCTTTGGTTCACTTGTGAAAACATTCGTCGATACTTATTTCATCAATGATTAAGAATTTTAAATTTTTAAATTTTGTAGCAAGCGTATTCGCTGTATCTGCATTTAGATGATTCATTGAAATTTGATTCACTGGTAAGCTGAATTCTGATTGAAGAGTCATTCCTCCAATATTAAACGCTGCTTTTCCAGTAGGTGGACAAAGTAAGACAAATACAGAATCTGCTTCTTCTTTATACATTTTTATATTTTAGACAGAAACTTTTGATCTGGTAAATTATAACTTTTTTTATTTGAGTGGAAGAGACTATGAGTACAAGCCGTACTACAACGAAAGTAGGCTAAATAGAAATGACGGTGTTATTGCCTTCGTAAATAAAAATTTAATACAGGACACGGAAATTGTTCAACAGGGTAGGATTAGAACTGTAAATACTAGAATAAATTTAAATAATAATATCTAAGTCTACGTTTATGCTAGATTTAAACAAATATTTATAAAAAAGAAAAACACTCAAAATCATCTTGTCATAGGAGATTTCACTATTGACATATTAGATTGCGATCACGTAAGTCAAGAGTTTTTGTTCAATTTTTTCGAAAAGGGTTATATATCAGATTTTGTGAATATAACAAGGCCGCCTATTGGTTTGACCAAAGGGTCTTGTATCGATAATATCTTTATAAAGAATAGAAACCTGACTTTAGTTACTTATAAACTTAAGTTATCAATTACCGACCATCATAATAATAAACCAACAATGTTCTTAAATTATTAGAAATTAGCAAACATTGCACAATTCAGAAACTAGAATGACAATATTTATTCAGGATCCTAATTGGGCGACTGACAGATTACTGTCTACAATTAAAAAACGTGAAACAGAGGAACTTTTCTATAAACTATGGCAACTGGATTTATACAATATACAGCTTAAATATGAATACAAAAATTATGCGGAAATGTTAGATAAGGTGATTAAAGATGCCAAATATAAATACGATAAAACACTAGTTGGATAAAATGTAAATAATCTAGACACTATAGGAAATCATAAATAATAAAATAGGTAAAAATAAAAATCCAATGATGCCATAAGTTATATAAAGGTCACCGATAATAAAATCACCGACAATGTCGAGAATGCACAAAATATGAATAAATTTTTCTCCGATATTGGCCGACAATTGGGTGATGGTCTTGTGGAACCAAAAAATGCTGAATTTGAACTCCCTGATATTAATGCAAGTTCCTTATTTCTCAAACCAACTAATACCAGTGA
Source organism: Nasonia vitripennis (assembly GCF_009193385.2). Taxonomy (NCBI): domain Eukaryota; kingdom Metazoa; phylum Arthropoda; class Insecta; order Hymenoptera; family Pteromalidae; genus Nasonia; species Nasonia vitripennis. The sequence goes on along the minus strand of NW_022280030.1, from coordinate 512,736 downwards.
GGTTATCATACGATAAACAATATGAAGCTAAAAAGCGGCAGAGTGGATAATATAAATAGTAAGACCTTAAAGGTTATTAGTAATTATATCGCAGTGCCACTAACACATATTTTTAACCTATGTATTAAAAAAGCCATTTAGCCAGATGCTTCAAGAAAGGCTCAAATAGTTCCGGTACATAAAGCAGTTGAGAAACATAACATCAACAACTACAGGCTAATATCACTAATATCAAATATTGCAAAGATCCTTGAATGAATCATATACAACAGATTATATGAATTTGTGCAAAAACGTATCGAAACATCAGTTTGGATTCAGAAAGAATGTTGGTTTCAAGGACGCATTAAACCACATTACTGAAATGTTATATAACAATGTGGATAAGAACATACCAACGATTGTTACTTTCCTTGATTTGTCTAAAGCCTTCGATACTGTTAGGACCTATTGTCAAGTTACCTTGGCAATAGATATCAAACTGTTAAAATAGAGAGTAGCAAAAGCGATAATCTGTTAATAAATACTGGTGTCCCCCAGGGTACTATCTTAAGTCTACTGCTTTATATACTTTTCATAAACAACGTTTCGCATCTAGCATACCGCTATAATAGCAACCGGCGAAACTTGGGTAGAGAATATGAACAGTAAGTTAATAGTGATAAATAATTGACTGGCTGTGAATAAACTATCATTATATGTGGGAAAGACAGTATGCATGACTTTCGGATGTTATTGCAATAGTGTAGCTACACAAATTGAAATTAAAATACAAGATAGGATGTTAACTAGAGTAGATGATTACAAATGCTTGGAAATAGTTATAAACTATAATTTAAAGTGGAACAAAAACTTACTATATATAATAAAAAAGACTGAGTATGTTGCGTACATCTTTTATAAACTAGCTAACAGAATGTCAACTGAAACTCTCAGTATGATATATTATGTTTTTTTCCACAGCATAAGCAGTTATGGAATCATAGTGTGACAGTGCACATGCACACACACAACGCAGCATTTGCCCAGCACAGTACGCGTGTAGACAACGAAGTAATATTTGCACGATAACTTTAATTAATCTACTTTTACCAACGCCTGCTCCTGCGTTTATAAAATCAAAGAATTGTTGATTCTTCGTTTTTAATTTGCGTAATAAATCTATATGATATTCGTATTGTTCTTTATTTAAGCTCTGGATTAATTCACCGTATTCCGTGTCTGTCGTGAGTTTCGGAACAATAAATGATTCTGCTTTTTTACTGAGTTCATTCAGAATATCAATTGCTATATCAGTTTCATTTTCAGCTGCTTCAAATATAAGAAATTCTGGTGGTCTGTTATCATGAGTAATATTTTCATTTTCTTCAACTATTTGTATGTTTTCTAAAATGTTATCATAATCTATTTCAATTTCGTCCACGTACTTTTTTCTATTTTCTTGTATTAAATCTATATTATCATTATACAAAATTTTAGCATTAATTATATCGGGTTCAATTTCTCGCCATGGTTTATACAACATTAACTGTTCTCGAGAGTAATTTGGTTCATCTTGATGTATATTATATTTTCTGTATCTAATGATTTTTGTTTTATGATCGCTTTTTTATAAATTCGGAATTGTCTAATAATGGTAATCTTTTTGTCAGATATGTTTCTTCATTATTTTCATGATCTGGATCATCTTCATTATTAAAGTCGTTGTTGTTGTCTTCAATTCGATTTTGTTTACTTTTAAAGTAATCATATTCAGCTGCGAAATCAGCCAAACAAATATTTTCTAGGGCTAAAGGCCGTTGTCGATAGTGTTCTAATAATCCTGGTACAATTATATCTTTAGAATCTGGATCAAGTTGATACAGTTTGTATTTTTGTTTTATGACTTTTGTACGTTCTTCTACGGGAGATGTATTTATGTCAATTGAATTTCTTGTACAATTTGATAATGTCATGGACAATAAATGATATATCACTTGTGCTGAAATTTCACTTTTATTTATAAAACAATTAGCTATAGTACGTAATTGCTGTTTAGTTGTCATATCTCCTTTTGTAATTAAGTCAGCGCATTGTTTTATTGTGCTTGCCATACCTCGCTGGGATTTATTAATGTAGTTGGCAACGTAAGATACACAACCATATGGAGTTAATATGCTTTGTTAATCCATATTTGCCTGAAGTAATTTTAATATTGTAGGGTTATAAGCATTAGTACTTATGTCACAGACATTACGTTTAAGTAAAAGTATTGGTTGTTTTATGTGATATTGTATAGTTTTCAAGTATTCCTCTTCTGATATAGACAAATTGTTTAACAATTCGTCAAATGTCATGTTATCGAATTGCGTAATATTTTTACCTAGACCATCTAAGTATTTTCTGATATTTACATATTGTTCTTGTAATTTTTTTTTATTATTATTATTTTGAGAATTTTCAAGTGGTTCTAGGATGGTAGTTTTTCTCATTGGATATCCAGGCATGTTATATCGGCATATTGGTATACCATTAACAATTTTTTTACAATTTTTGCATGTTTATGACCTTGATATTTTATAAAATCTTTAACTAGTTCATTTTTAGAATCACATGTAATATATTGATCAATAAATTTTTCAACTAAAGATTTTGATAATTATTTGGTTCGTATTTTGGTGCGTTTTTTAACCAAATCATGACATGAACATGAGGACTTCCTCCATGTTGAAATTCGATTCTGTGATACATGTCTGCAATTGGATGATTTTTAAACGGCCCAGATTCTGCTTTTAAAACTTTTAATAGACATCTTCTTTTATGATCAAAATATCTAGCACATGTAACTGGATCTGATTGAATTATTTTAGTTATTTCTTGCCAAGTCAATTTTTCGGCCTCTTCATTTGTTATATTTTTATTCTCTAAAATTTTTACAAGTATGCGAATTAGATCTAACCATTGAGTTTCTGCAGCTGATAGTGTTAAAAATAAATCTGGCCTTCCACGCTGCCTAATCATTGCCATCAAAACTTTTTTTTTATGTTCCCAAAAGAAAGGACTGGATCTATCGCATTTTACGATTCTAAAGCAATCATCATCTTGTATTAATTTGTCTAGTAAATTATTATTAATAATATTACGTGCTGTAACATTATTAGTTTTTCTTTTCATTCTTAAATTAATTTGAATGTGTGAAAATAATCTTTCTAATCGAACTCCACTATGGTGTCTAAATATGAGTGGTATATTTTTTGCGCATCGTCGATCGTACATACGAATTTCAGATTTAGCAATATCTGCAAATGTTATTCTTGAAGGAGTAGTTTTTTAATATGATCTGATTTTTCCTCCATAAATTCTTGGGAAGGCTAAAGACATAAAATCTTCATCATGGATGATTCAAATTGGCATTTTATTCTCACCAGGGGCTAATTTAATTTGAACATTATTTATATGTTCATCTTCAAGTGCTGTTTCTACATTGCCCGGATTTAGGGGTTCTTCTTCAATTTCTTCCCAATTATCAACTTCTTCAATATTATCATTTAAGTTAGTTATTTCATTCGTTACATTTTGTTCTTGGTTTATATATATACGTTTATATTTCTTTGCCAATTTTCGTCTAGAGTGATTTTATGTTTGGTGTAAACATCGCTTTTCAAAAGGTAAATCATAGCTTCTAAAATTTTAGATGGTCTTATGACTTGATAATCATAGTGATGTTTATCTGTTATTCTTCTACATAGTTTTATGTGTATTAATTGAATATTATCTGGATTTCGTGGTAATTTAGATATAAACGAATTTACATCAATAGGAACATTGATCGTCTAGCTTTAATTTAGTTACAGATGTTTTAAAAAAAAGTCCACCACAACTTGAACATATGTGCGTTGGTCCTTCAGCTATGGATTTATAAAAATCATCAATTATTTTATTATTAATGATATATATATATATATATATATATATATATTCAGTATTAATTATTTCTTCTCGGGTTTCCAAGGAATTTATAATCTTTGTTTGATTTGTATAGTTTTTATTTTTTCTTATTTTATCATGATCTTTTTCTTTGATTCTAAAATCAATATCTTTTCTTAATTCTTTTTTTCTTATTACATCCTTTGAACGTTCGATATTTCTAAATTTGTTGTCAAGAAGTGATAATCTCATTCTATTTTTAATTTTAATGTTGTTACGTGACAACTTCCCCGATCTCGCACTTGAAATAATAATACACGTGAAAACGTACAGCGAGACTCAAGGCCACAAAAGTATCAAGTGGCTAAGAATCTCGCTGACCTAAACAACTTCCCCGCCAATGGCTAGAGGCGCACGTGCGGAGCTACGTTGCAGTTTCGGCGCGCAACTAGTTGTCAGACCCCGTAAGGCCTAATGAGTGCAACATGTGCCGACACTGTAACGCGGCTAAGGAGAAGTAAGCTGGCGACGGCGTGGGAGGTCCAGAACCTCTTCCGAGCGCTCTCGAACCACGCGGCTCTCTCACTCCGTGATCGGGCAACGAAGCCGGCGAACCATTAGAAAGATTTCTTGTAGAGCTTCCATTTTTGTGGAACCGATTATTTAGAGAAAGGGACTTATAATTTAGAATCATTTAAGAGAAATTTACGGCCGTTCAATTGTGATCAATTACTAATACAGAACAAGTAAATACAAGCAAATTTGGTTTCAACATACTGGAATAATTCATTTTGTCCAATCCCCTGGAATTATTAAATAAATCATTTGGAGAAATCGGATTCCTTGAAGCAGAATATTAAGAAGAAGGAATAAGGCAAGAAATTAAAGTAAATTATAAACAGGACCACGCAAATAACAAAATTAAAGGAGAGAATAAGAGAGTCGATCGTGGGAGCAAATCGTATAACTTGACCATTTATGCATTTGCTCGATAACTGTATAGTTGTCCGAGTTGTCCGTCCCCACCAATTCATTAGAATAAATAATATTTTTGAGGAAGAATTATCCAAATTCTCCCGCAACAAAATTGGAGGTCCCACCGAGATTCTTGTGCCGACACGTCTAAGTTTTATTCTCTCTTGTCCAACTCTTGATTTTTGCATGAATATCTAAAAATTAATATATTGAATTAGAACAAATTTCGAATAATAACTAAATATTACGCGAGTGAATTTGGTCCATTAACAAGAATGAAATAAACGGTTAAAATGAGTATCCGCGTCCTAAAAGAAAAGTTTAAAAATTAAATTAATTGTGAAGTGAAACAAGTGTACGCGAAGTTATTAAAAAGAAAAAGAAAGAGAAATTCCTTTCGGAGTAGAAGCACACGTTATACTCGCGACAAAGGCGGGTATCCGATTTCGAACTGCGCGCAACAAAGTTGAGTGTCGCTTGGGAGCTTGGCGACGCGTCATCAGAGCCTTTGTGCCGGTCCAACGCGCGTGGAGAGTCAAGGGGGCGGCCATCTTGCGAGCTTCGGTTTTCTCAAACTTGAAATCAATCGTTGCTTTGTTCGCGTTCATTCAATCTGTTGAGAAGAAAAACGTGTTAGGAAAATATTTGAGTCAAAAAGAAAATTATTGAAGGTCCAGATTTAAAAAAAAGGAGAAATTTTCAAATCTCTAAAAATTTGCTGAAAATAAAATTATTTTAGCAAAAAACATCCTAATTGTTAAAAATTTCGACAAAAGTAATTTTGCAATTTTCAGGAAAGAAGGAACGAAAACTTGTGAAAGGATCCCGAATGATAACGACTAAAATATTTATGATTTTAATATAAAAAAATATATATATTTAATGAACATATAAAAATGTATATAATACAGCTGACAATAAGTTGGTAAAGCTGTGTTACTTTAGAGGGAAGAAGCTGTGTACTTTAGCCCGTTAGTTTTTCTTTATATAAAGGGAAAGAAAACACAAGCGAAGTTCATATAAGTATAACATACGTACCTCAATCTGGTCGACAAAGATTAAAAATCATTGGCATTTCCCAGCTAAAATTGAGAGACAGAGAGAGAGAGAGAGAGAGAGAGAGAGAGAGAGAGAGAGCACTTAAAAATTCAAAATAAAAACACGTACGATAAAAGAAAAAAATACTCACTTGCGAGCACTTAAAAATTCAAAATAAAAACACGTACGATAAAAGAAAAAAATACTCATCTGGTCTATTTAACCTTGTAGCATTGTTGATCACTGCATAGAATCAAAGAAATCCTTGTGTTGACGTTGATCGTGGAAGTCTCAACAGGTAATTTTACTTTGGCCCCGTGAACAAAATTTATTGCACAGTCTCCTCGACCCTACAAGGAGCAAATAAGTAAATATATTGGAGAATCATTTTAATGCACAATTTTCCCACAATTAGAAAGTAGAATTGAAATTGTACGCGAAAAGCAAGTTTGAAAAAGGAATTCTTATCATATGGTTTAGTAATCGCTTCAGAGAAGGAAAACTTCACACAAATAGACTTAATGAATTATTTTTAACGTGTGTTTTAATTGGCTGTCAAAATACTGTAGTATTAAAGTCAGAAAATAAACAATTTTAACAATTTTTAAATAAAAACTTGCCAAGTAAGAAAGATTTACAATAAAAAAGCACTATACATGTTAAAGCCAACCCGCACAATTTATTCAAACAATATAGAGAGCAAAAATTACAACATTTAAAAGAATAAACTGTCTAACAACAATCAAAAGTCTATACTTGCGTGTGTTTTCCTTGAATCGTCGCAGGTAAAAGAGGTTGTCGAAGGTCTCGAAATGCCCTAAAACAAATAAAAAGGTTCATTTAACACAAAGCAATGAGTCCTAGTGTCATATGAATTATTTGGTTTAAGTAAGTAGTCAGGAAAACTTATCTGATTAGCAAGCAGCAACAGGTTATACTGCTTGGGGTAGAGAGTCCTGGGCCCACACTCACATTTCCACTTTTTGTCGATAAACACCTTCTGAAAATCACTGTCACAAATAAAGGACACACTCGCGAATTTGCAGATTACACGTGCGCACTACTTTTACTGCAATTTAATAAAAATAATTGAAAGACAAAGTACGCGACGCGACGCGGGTGAGGTTAGCCATTGCAGCATAGCAGCCAACGGCACGTGTTTGTCCAGAGCGAACGCTGGCGCAGTTGCATGCGTGCGAGCGTGGTTACTAGGCGCGGCTAGGGACATTACAGCGGTGCGAGACTAGGCGCGCGCAACTGACGCGGTCGAGTCGAGATAGAGTCCAGAAGCAGAGAGAGCGCGCGGCAGCCATTTTGAGCGGGCGCGAAATTCAAATAGTGAATGCAAAGAATTAGCATTTTAAGGGTTTAATGACAATAATAATTATTATTAATTAAGATTTGAAATCACGTTAATTTAACCTTCTTTTTGCATAAACAAATAAATAAATTTTTGTTTACTTTGATTATTTGATTAAGAGAATTTTGCGTTTTAGGAAGTAATAATTGTTGGTTCAGGGTTTTGTCAATTAAACATTAAGTGAACAATAAATTCTTTATCTTCGTGAATTTAAAACAACATTAAAATCTTTTAATTTTAAGGATAATACTTTACTTTTAATTCGGTTTTTTTATTGATTGTTTATAAGGCATTTAATCATTTGCTTAGGATTCTAATTTTGTTCTTTTCCATCAAATCCTTCTGTGCTTAATTAAATTGAATCAAACCAAGGGACGGGTTTTACGAAATTTATGTACGGATTTTGGAACTTTGTTAAATTATTAATTTTTTGTTAGCTTTAATATCACGTGCCGAAATTCAATTATTTAATTTAATCTGATTAATCAAGTTTAACAATTATTTTCAAATAGTTTTTTTTGGTTTTGGGAATTTAATTATTAAAATACACTTATTTAATTTCTTTTTAGCATATAAGAAGCAAGCGATGATTATGACAATTTGAAAGGTTTTAGATCAAAATTTCAGTTACTATAATAATAAAATACAGAACGTGAGGGTGACTTTTATGATGAGATAAATGTGCTTCTGAGCAGTGCTAAAAACGCTTTGAAGGAAGAAAAAGGAGAAAGTTTCAAGAACGACATGATGGCACCATTGGAAACTTTAGCAGTGGATATATTCATCAAAGGTTTACCTGCAAAATTGGCTGAGAGAGTAGACTATAGTAAACCCAATGATTTACGAGAAGCTTATGAAGAAGCAGTGAGACTAGAAACCAGAATGGAAGCAAAAATAATTAATGGACATTATGAGTACACCAGAATGACAGAAGGTCTGAAAAATGCCACAGCGTCCTTTCAAAGACTAATGGAAAAGGTACTGAGAGGACTTCAGAACATTGAAATGCTTGTATATTTAGACTACATCATTGTTTATAACAAGGATCTGCAAGAACATGAAAGCAGAATTCGCAACATCATGCAAAGACTAAGAGAAGCGAAATTAGTTCTACAACCCGACAAAATTGGATTCTTCAGAAAAGCAGTGGGCTTCTTAGGACACATAATCAGTGCCAGAAGCGTGGAACCAAACCCAGAGAAAGTTGCAGCCATAGCTAAATTAGCTACACCCAAAAACGCGAAGAACATAAGAGAAGTACTTGGAATGTTTGGTTATTATCGAAAGTACATTAAAGATTTTGCCAAAATTGTAAAACCGCTGAATGACTTATTGAAAAAGAATTTGAAATTTGAGTGGACCGAAAAGTGCGAAGAAAGTTTTGAAAAATTAAAGCAGTGTCTCATGGAAGAACCTATACTACAATTTCCTGACTTCAATAAAGAATTCACTCTGACCACTGATGCATCAGACTACGCGATCGGAGCAGTCTTGAGCCAAGAAAAGGACGGATTCGATCACCCAGTCCAATATCTATCGAGGGCACTAAACAAAGCTGAAAGAAATTATTCCACAACGGAAAAGGAATGCCTAGCGGTACTATATGCTCTACATCAGTTTAGACCATACTTATTGTGCCGTAAATTTACACTGGTGTCCGACCATGAACCTTTAAATTGGATGCATAGCAGAAAAGACCCTGGACAAAGGCTCATGAGGTGGATGTTCAGGTTCACGGGTTACGAATACACATTTAAATACAAACCTGGAAAATTAAATAAGAATGCTGATGCTTTATCAAGAAATCCTCCAGAAATGACTGAAAAGGAAATTAACGAAAATTTGCCAAGAATCAAAGTAATGGTAATTGACGAGAAAACAAAGGAAGATCAAAATAAAACTAAAGCCGCAGAAGACCGGTTTTCGCAGCAGAGCTCAATCAGCATCCGAAAAGACCACTGCACCCCGACCCAGAGGCAGACCCATAAGGGCTAAAACAAATAAAGAACCACCTAAACTAGATCATAGGGTGATATCACAGAGAACGAGAGCGAAACGCACACAGATACCAAGTCCATTAGGACAATATATTAAACAAGGAAGTACAACCAAAACATTCAAAACCATCGGTCCAAAGAAACCCGTACAAGCAGAAGCGTCAACCAAGGTTGAAGAATCAACAACAGAATGAGATGAAGAGAACATGACCTCTGTCAAGACCAGAGAGTTGCCAGAAAGTTCATCCAACATAGATTCAGACACTTCTATGACAGTGAACCCGACTAGAAGGTCATGGCTATCGTCCACAGACAACGAAGATAGCGACTTAGATAAACCACCATTGTCAGATCCCAGATACAGTGGATTACGAGTGGAAGACCCAGAAACATCAGAGGATGAAAAGCAAGAAATACCAGAAGATGAGACATTCTCTTCAGAGGACAACCAAGACAAGTCTATAAGTAATATAGCCATTGAGTTGAGCGCAGTAGAAGGATCTCAAACTGAAGAAACCACTGATGAAGACTCTATAGAAAACCTGCCCATAAAAACGACTCTGACAAAACAAGAAGCGGAAGAGGATAGTAGAAAATTTGAAGAGAGTTTGAGAAGATATGAAGTGGATAAATGAATGGATACCAGCGAATCAGGGACTGAAATAGCCATACAGTTAAAATTACCCTCACATTTTTCAGACGACGATAATGTACCAGACGACGTGCGTGAATCCCTGTACCTGTCGGACCCAAGATTCGAAAATGAGACTGACGTGGACAACGTGTGGAGAAAAGGTGTTCAAAATCTAATAAAACGAGCACGGGAAAAGTTACAAGACACCAGGCCAAGAAAATACGGGAGATGAATCAGATGTCGACAGTGTCACAGACATTATACCACCACCAATAAGAAAAACCTTATCTGTCACGGCTACTATAACAAGCGATAGTCCCACAGCCAACAGTACACCCCGAAACAAACTCAAGAACAAAAGAAAACTAGGAGTGCTGAGCGAGATAGAAACCGCAGAAGGGTCAATCATAGACATAAGGTTTTCCAAACCACCGGAACCAACAATGCCATTCCTTATACCTACACCACCGGATTTGGAACCACTAAATAAAAGTCCTGGTTCCCACCAACACCATGAGGAATCTGACAGTGCTTTAACCCATATAACAGCAAGAATGATACGAGCTCCTCACAACATAATCACTGTAAGAGAATGTCACACACAAGAGGGACAATCTTGTGCATTTCTTATCAGCCGATTGTGACAACACGTGGTCCGTCACCAGACTGCTAGTAGAAATAGGAGCAATTGATCTAATGAAAATAAAGAACCAGAAACCAAAGTCAGGACAAGTGCAAGTTACTCCTTTTAAGAAGCATCACATATTTACGATGATAGTGAAAGACAAATTCTTCAATACCAACCAAATACCGAATCTGCATGAAGCACTCATAAATCTAAAACAAATACTCGTAGGGAAAGGCATCAAAAGCCTTCGAGTGGCCAGAAAAGGAGATATCTTGGACCAACTAGGATCTCCAACCATTATAGAAATGCTCTATGAACACTTTCACAGAAGTGGGATAAGAGTGACCATGTGTTATGGCAAGGCAGAAGTACCACCTGAAAATCACAGAAAAGATATAATCAGCCACCTCCATGATAGTCTAACGGGAGGACATAAAGGAATTAACCAAACTTATCAAAAGATAAGAGAACGGTACTATTGGTCCCGAATGAGGAACGATGTTCAGGACTACTTCAGGCGGTGTGCGAATAGTCAAGAACAGAAAGTAGAACGATTTAAGACAAGAGAACCAATGATCATCACGGACACACCAATAGAAGCTTTCGACAAGGTGTCAATTGATACCGTAGGAAAACTTAAAATGACACCAAGAGGAAATTGCCATTTGTTAACGATGCAGTGCAATCTAACAAAGTACCTTACAGCAATACCTATCAAAAATCTGCACGCAACTACGATTGCAAATGCATTGGCGAAATATCTCATTTGTCAATTAGGAGCCCCGAGAGCAATACTCTCAGACAGAGGAACCAGTTTCTTGTCGAATATAGTTGAATCTCTACTAAAGTTATTTAAAATAAACCACTTAACAACCTCGGGATATAGACCTCAAATAAATGGGTCACTAGAAAGGAGTCACGCTCCGCTCATAGAATTCATCAGAATATATTCTGAGAAATATGATGATTGGGATCACCTAACACCATTTGCAACCTTCACATATAATACTAGCATACACGCGGCAACCAATTTTACCCCTTTCGAACTGGTTTATAGGAGGGTAGCGCGTTTTCCCTTAAGAATATCATCTGACGAAAAATTAAGAACCTATAATGTTTACATCCGAGTTCTAGTACTAAGGTTAAAGGAGATGAAACTTTTAGCAAGCGAAACCCAAATAGCTAACAAAGTCAAAATAAAAGCGAGGTATGACAAAAAGGTTAGAGCGTTTAAGGGCAAAGTGGGCGGATATGCTAGGTTAATTAATGAACCCTGAGTCAGTAAATTTGATGCTCACAGAAACAAACCCTTGAAAATCATTGAATTCGTTGGCAGGAAAAACGTAATTTTAGAATATCCTAATGGCAAAACAATTCGAAAGCACATTGATAATACGACTCTCACCAACGTGCGTTGGGAGGACCACAGACAGCATGATATTTGGACAAGAAACCAAATCCAGTCGAACCACATATTTGTATAAACCCGAAATTAATTAAAAAATTCATGACATGTATCCCATTCTAAATGAAAAGGACCAAAATCTTGATTACAATGCACCCCAAAGCATTGACATAATTGGACCTAAATCTGATTTTAATCAAGCCAAACCCTTAAAACAAATGATAGAAAAATTAAGTGAATTGCAAGAACACAAAAGGCGAGAATATAAAACAATCACACTCTTATATTATTTCGATACCTGATCCAAACTTGGCTGTAGAAAAATTGTTAAATGAAATCAAGCAATGCGTAGAATTGTCAAAAACAACAAAAAAGGCTAATAGACAAAATGGTAGAAAAAACTGGATTACCGACGCAATAATAAGATCATGTGAAACCAAAGAATTTTTGTATAATTTGTGGCAACTAGTTGTGCAGAATAAACAGCTTAAAATACAGCATAAAACCTATTCTAAAATCTTGAATAAGGTAATTACCGATGCCAAAATAAAATATGAATTGAATCTACTGCAGAATAATTACAACAACCCAAAAAACCTATGGGAAATAATAAATACAAAAATCGGTAAAGTTAAAAAATCTAATGATGCCATAAATTATATAAAGGTTAATGATAGGAAAATTACAGACAAAGTCGAAATAGCTCAAAACATGAATACTTTCTTCTGCGAAATTGGGAGAAAATTAAGTGCAAATATCGTGAAACCTGTCAACGCAGAACTTAGGCTACCTGACATGAATCCTATATCGATTTTCTTAAAGCCAACCAGTATGGCTGAAATAATAAGTATGATCAATACGCTAAAACTGAAAAATGGGGGATTTGATAAGATAAATGCCAAGACTTTAAAATTGCTATGTAATCATATAGCAGGTCCTCTGACCCATATTTTCAATAAGTTTATTGAAAAAGCGGTATGGCCTGATGCTCTAAAGAGTGCTAAAGTAGTGCCGATTTATAAATCAGGCGAAAAACATAAGATCACGAATTATCGACCTATCTCTTTTATATCTAATGTTGCAAAAATTCTTGAGCGAATTATGTATAATAGAATTAATGATTTTGTAGAAAAGAGTAATATAATTTCTAAGCAACAATTTGGTTTTATGGGAGGAATTGGTACGAAGGATGCTCTGAACTACCTAACCAATGTATTATATAATAATATCGATAAGAGTAAGCCTACGATAATAACCTTTCTTGACCTGGCGAAGGCTTTTGATACTGTTGACCACAGTATACTACTGGCCAAATTATATCGTATTGGAATCAGGGGTCAAGCGTTGGATCTCCTTTCCAGCTATCTAAATGACAGATATCAAGTAGTCAAAATAGACGGTAATGAAAGTGATAGAACTTTAGTTAACACAGGAGTTCCGCAAGGAACGATATTAGGACCGCTACTATTTATCCTGTATATTAATGATGTCTTAAAGGAGATTCCCCCCGAGTCCATAATTTCTTATGCAGATGATACTGCTATTATAGCTACAGGTAAAGACTGGATAGAAGCTCAAGTAAACATGAACAATTTCTTAAGTGTAATTGCCGAGTGGCTGGCAGTAAACAAGTTGTCCTTAAATGTGGGAAAAACAGTGTGCACGACTTTTGGAAGTAATATTCGAAGCGTACCACCTCAGATAAATGTTAAAATTCTTGATAAAAGTATAACTAGGGTGGAGAACTTTAAATATTTAGGAGTTGTCTTTGATAGTAATCTAAAGTGGGATAACCACATGCAATGTATAGTTGGAAAAACTAAATACCTAGTTTATATTTTTTATAAAATCTCTAAATTAATGCCCATAGAGACTCTCAGAATGATTTACTACGCTTTTTTTCGTAGTATTATAACTTATGGCATCATTGCTTGGGGCGGTGCATATAGAAATAGCCGAGACCAAGTTCAAAAATTACAAAACAAAATTTTAAAAATCATCAATAAAAATAACTTTTTGTTACAAGACAATCCATTAAATATAGGACAACTGTTTGCTTTCGAAGCTCTTAAACTACACTACTATGATCACAAAGAAAAATTCTTAGCATCAGATAGTGTTACTAGGAATAGAAGTATTATTATACCAAAAACAAATAAGAGAATCAGCAATAAGAACAGCTATATGAAAGCAATTAATGTATATAATGAGCTTCCTAATCGACTAAAAGTATTAAATATAAATAAATACCCTCAAAAGAAAATCATAAAAGACTGGATACGATACAACTGTTAGAAAAATAATAAAAGAAAAAAATTGTTTCTGTATGCAATACACAAATTTGTTATTAGAAGCTAATGCAAAATGTATATATCTTAGTTTTAAGTTTTAATTTTAAGTTTTGTTTATATTTTTCTTTTTCCTTTGTAACCAGACTGCGAACAGGTAATTTTATTTACCTCTGCAGGTTTCCAGGTATGAAATAAATACCTTGTAAATTTCTTCTGGTAATAATAAATAAAAAATAAATATAGTAGTCTACCTTTCTAACTGGTAATGATAGCAAGCATCATAGCATTAATAATGGGAATAAAATGCGGAATGATGATACCCTGCCCAAAATTAAATAAACAACCATATAAAGTACCTCAAACTAACGAGCCCAATCGCGATAACCCCTTAATCGAAATGAACATAACCGAAATCCCTAGTACTTCTACAACGAAGTTTAATAAATTAAGCAAATCCAAATCATCCCTAATAGAAACACAATTTAAAAATGAAGCGGAATGCGATTATTAACATATATTTGTATATGCACCAATCTTTAACAACACATCTCCTAATACCCAAAAATAAATCTATATTTGCAAAAAGTAGGAAGATGACGATGTCAACCACAAGCGTGTCAATATTCTGCGACATGCAATTACCAGTTTAGACCGTTGTGCGAGAATTTGAACAAGTTGGGAAACCACGGTGCATTTTTACCGAAAAACACCGAACAGACCCCGGAAGCAAAAAGATCAATATAACTTATGATACAGTAATGGAGACCATGCGAGCCAAAGACTCAAAACCCATACTCATAAGAGAAAATAAGTTCGGAAGACCAGCTAGAGCAGCACCGATAACAATAAGAAGACCCCTACTCAATGAGAACAACCCTACTCCAGCAAAAAGAAACCCTTCAGTCCAACGTGAAATACGAGTCGTGACCAACACGCAACAAGCTAGAGAGTTCAGTAAAAATTACTATTTTGCATTTTACCCTGGGAAGGCATAGACAAAGAAAAGGATGAGGCCTTTTTTCAACACTTTGCGGAGTTTGGAAAAATGGTATACTATGAGACCATACGAGACAAAAAGGGACGTTTATCATATGGTTATGTCCAGTATTTTGAGGAATCTGACGCAGAAAAAGCTAAAAAAAATAGTGACCCGACATACAAAGCTACATTTGCCGAACCCAGAAAGAAGAGCCAGAACGAACGTAATAGATGCAAAATTCCACCCGTACTGCAAAAAAGACATCGATATAAGCCTGTATGAATTACACGACCAAGTTTATAAAAACAATCCAAATGGATCAATTGCCAGAATCTTATGGCAGTTTCTTCAGCAGCAACAGCAACAACACAACATGTACCCATGTTAACCAAAATTAGAAAGAAAGATGAACCGGAAGCAATTCAACAAGAATTACTAACGCTAAACAACATAGTAGAGCTAGAACCATCAGAGATGCCAATACCAACACCAAACAATACCATAGAAATCGAACCGAAAGGGGACAACACTATAAATTAAGAAAAACGTTTAATTTTTGAGCTGGACCCAACTAACTCGTACTTTGTAACTCGCGTTGAAAATAAAAATACCCCTAAAAATGTTTTAGAAAAGATGGATCTAGATGAAAAGTCTAAAGAATAAAATAAAGTAAAAACCCCATTGCAACCAAAAATATTTCTCCTTCTATCATGAACCTAATTAACAACCTAAGTCACACAAACAAAACCCCATCGTCACATACGTGGACGTAGTCAACTTCTCCAAAACATTGAACCACGTACAACAGCACCCTCTAATTAGCATAGAATGTGCTTAGAAAATTAAAACCTAACTCACACCTTCTACCGGAAGACACAGTTTATCTCCGCACATATGGACGTAGTCAACTCGCACACCAAATTGAACATGCACAGCATGTGGGTAAGCACCGTTTTTAGGTCAAACCCACGAAAGAAAATCTTTTGACCAAAAAAAAATATGTACTTCTGATTTAATGACAATTAATTAATGACAACATCTTTTTCGAAACATAACTAAATATTTAATAAACGATTGAATCTTCTCAAAACGATTCTTTTTGGAATAAAACATAATCTCCCGCTCGTTAAATAGAGCAGTCTCAAAAACCCCACACACGCAAATGAAAAGACAAATGATGACCAGCATTTCTGCAGGACTGATATCTTTCATAAACACAAATTGCTACATTCAAACAACAAAGTTTAACCCACACCACCCAATCCATATACCCAATTTCCACAAACAACCAAATAATAATAAAAAGAAATTATCATTATCATTAAGTGGACGTCTTGGACATCACGGACATGGGAGGCACCAAGGTCGACATAAAGTTCAAAGGCAGAGAAGACAGCGCCATGAAAAACTTCATGACACATGGACCATGCGTTGTTTCCATTACACCGACAGCAACACAATACCTATATATAGCATATGTGGAATATGCAAACGAAGAAAATAAACACAAGGCAATCAAAGCATACACCAAACCCAAGTCACAGAGCATAATGGAGAAGATGGGATACGTAGAAGGCAAAGGGTTAGGCAAAAATCTAAAGGTAGAACGGAACCAGTAAAAGCCATACCTAATGAATACAAACAGGACCTAGGTGCAACAGCCCTAGATTATTATTAGGACCACCACGACACTGGGTTCATCACTGAACAAAAGCAAGTACTACCAGCAATCTTGGAAGAACCAGGGGAAGTAATGAAAGTAAACAAAACAAGTGAAAAATCTATATCACTAAGCATAAGGGGAAACCCAGCAGAGATAATTGAAAATTTAAAACAATTTGGACCAGGTGAAATGGAAAAAATCTACACAGACCAACAAGGCCGCACCAAACTGGCAGTCACATACCAGATGGCATTACATAATCAAAAGGCAATAGACTACGCGACAAAGCTGATAAAGAAATCAGACACCATGACACCAGATACAACCACGAAGGACCAACCACGATTGGACATTCCTGCACCAGCTACAGGACTGGTACCACAATTGGTCCTCCCATTACTACCACCCGCATTACGACCACCCTTATTTGAAACGCCGACAATACCACCATTACTGGTAAAACCGCAAACACAGCCAAGCGAGAAACCAATACCGATGCCAGCAAACATAACCGGACCACTGGATGATACAGCAGGACTGCGATTCTGTGCCCAGGTACCGTTGGGCATGAGATTCGAAAAATTCGCGAGAATTTTTGCCATATTTGGACCATTGGACCACATAACTTTTGTGCTACACAAAAACCAGGAGCCAGGCACACCTTTGAGGAAGTACCTCGCCTTCGTACAATATTTCGAGAAAAAAGACACGAAGAAAGCAATAGACCACTGCAGTGAAAGATTTAAACAGAGATGGGCGATTCCGAGACACGTCAAGAAACATGAAAAATAATACAGGAAAAGACACCATATATGCGGAAAACTCGCTGACCACAGAAACAAAATGGACCATGAGTTTGTGTGCAAAATACAGAACGGAGGAAAATTAGAACTACACATAAAATGCGGACAATACATTCAATATAAACACATAGACACCCATACAAGAGAATGCAAAGGTCTCCCACAAAAGTCAATAGAAGAAGAGAGGTCCACACAACGATCAAACACACAGAGAGGGCTCCACATCACCTGATGTCATCATAATAGAAGAGATGGATTTAGAAGAATTACCACAAGAACAAACGCAAACAAATCAAGTAGAAGAAACAATGGACCAAAGCCTCGACACAATCAATGGTCCACAATCCACACTATGGTTCGAGGGAAACGAAGACTAAATCAAAGAAGAAGACAAAATGAGTCTCTATAGTTATGCCCAATTATCACAGTAAATTTCTTTTTTTTTTCTTTCCTTTCTTTTCTTTATAACATTTTCTACTATGTTTTATTGTAAAATGGTACCAAAAATAGGGGGACCCAAAGAAGTAAATAATATATTTTTTTATACTTTTATACTATATAAAGTTTTTAATTGCAACCCTGAATCCAAATAAACATCATATATACTAACAAAATAAAGTACTTAGATATAAGCCAATTATTTAGCACAGGAGGTAGGAAAAGTACTAACAATTATGCATTTGCTCGATAACTGTATAGTTGTCCGTCCTCACCAAACTCGTTAGAATAAATAATATTTTTGAGGGAGAATTATCCAAATTCTCCCGTAACAAATCTTTTTAGTTTCAATTTAATATCTAAGGAATTTTTACGAAGTTCTATAGGTGTTAAGGAGATTGAGCAATTATTAATTTTTATTAAATTTTCTGTCGTTTTGCAATTTTTATTAGTTTTAATGTTATATACGATTTTTCCATCTTTAATTATTTTTTTTATATTGAAATTTGTTTGTATGTTTATTATAATTTTAGGTTGTATTAAATATTGTTTTGAATTAAGAGATTCTGGCATGTTTTCAATTGTATTTGGATTTGATGACATTTTATCGGCATTATCTATTAAATATGTTTGCTCATTCAAAATTGAATTTAGGCTCAAAAGTTCATGATGTGATTTATTAGTTTTGTTATTTATAATATAGTCTTGTTCTTCTAAATCAGTAGATATTAAATGTTCTTTGTTAATACTTTTTGTGTGGTCAGGTTTTTGTTCTGTTATTAATGTTACGTTTGGTTTAATTGTTTTGTTATGGGGAATCATATTGATTCTTGATAATACTACAGAACATGGTTTTAAAGTATGTCGTCTATTTATTTCATCATTTTGTTGATTTTATTTAGAAATTTTGTTTTTATATTAACGTCTTTTGCAATTTTAGGCAATACTATAAAACAAGGCTTTAAAGTTTCGGAAACATTTTTAAATTTTTAAGTGTCCTGAGTTTTGCTATTTAGTAAATTGTTATGTTTTGAATGAGTATTTTTATTCGAAAGTAATTTCTTATTCATCGTATTTGCAGAAAAATCATTTTTTTTAGTTAACAATACGCAAGGTTGTAATTTATTTTTCATATTAACACCATTAAAATTATCCCCCGTGAATGTTTTTTCATTTATTTATAAGTTATCAATTGAAATTCACTTCTTTTTTTTTGTTGATTTTGTATCTATACAACTCATGTCATCTGATATATTTATTAAATCAATAGTTGTGATATGGTTGGTTGTTATAGGAGAATTGTTATTTTTTTCAAGTTTATGATTGTTTTCAATAAGTCCTTTTTTATTAAAGCAGTTATTTGTATCATTTTTTGTAAGATTAATATCTTTAATTTTTACTTGTTCTTTTTTATCATTTAATGATTTAACAAGGATATTTTTTGATTTAATTTTTTTGCATTTTATATTCAATTCATTTGCAGATATTAATTGTGATTTTTCTATCATTTGTTCAACTTTTGTATGCCGAATATTTGTAGTTGAAGATGTTGTGGTAATAGGTACATTATTTATTATACAATGGAAGTGTCCTGCAGTTCTAACTCCTGAAAATAGTAATTGTACAGTATCTATGTCACTGTTTTCATTGTTATTGATTCTAATAATTAAATTTATTTGGTCATTTTCAAGTTCATATAAAAGCACAGTTCTGTTGTAAATTCTCACAAACATTCCTATTTCAAAATCTGTTCCCATTGTACCAAATCTACTCATTCTCTGACGATAATCATATTTATTTTTGTATCTATAAAAAATATCGGTTGTTGACAGAGTACATTGTACTTCCCAATTGTTAAATACATAATCGATAATTGTATTTCTAAATTGTTCATGTTGATCCTGTATTATAATGCAAATGAAAAACTTCTAAATAAGCAGTTCCCATCTGGAATTTTTTTTCCATTTTGGAATTTGGCTATTGTTAATATTAACAATTATTGGATTATAAGAGTTCATATTGATTATTTAATATTTTTTCAACTCAAAAAATGTGTGATTGAAAAATTAATTATATGAATTTTTATATATTATAACACTCGGTTAACACTTTCCTGCCGTGCTAGGCACCTAAACAATCGACGCATTCTGTCTTCATCAGTCCCCTTATCCTGCAAACATAAGAAATCTAACGCTTGACCTAACGTATTCGTGTCCATCGATCTTACGTGGTCTTGTATCGCTACATGCGATCTGCTTAAGTCTATGTACGAGCCAGTTAAAGACATTGTGCTCGTTGAGTATTCTGACATTTAATAGAAGCAGAGCCGAGTCAAATTCAGCACAACCAAAAAAACTCAGGATTCAACAATCCAAGTTACTCTCGAAGTGAATTTAATAATTAGTTGTCGACACTGAAACACACGTTTGCTTTTTCGATTAATACGTGTGATTTAATTTTAATCACTCAATTAAATTTATATAACGGTAACAATAATTTGTTTTTGAAACGCGATAAATTGCCTGACAGAGCAAGTAATCACGCACGTTTTGTGATACAAGTTTTAAAATCTGAGAAAGAGAAAAAAACTTACTAATTTGTAAAAAAAAACAATTCCACTTTAATAAATTATTTGTGAATTTAAATGTTACTAACTCCCTCTATCATGCAAAATTTTTTTTCCTCTACGCGAATTCGAAAAAGCAATTATACGCCGGAGCGGCTGTGTGTTGATTGTATATGTATATTTATTCGTACGTTTCTGTACTCAACTACACAGCTATTTTTCTCACAAAACCAGGCTCAAGATCTCGCGAAAATTTTCTAAATTATTATCGCGATTTATGCCTTAACATTCCTAATAACACAACAATTTGTTGAACTGCGAGATTACGGCTTAAACAGTAGTCAAGTTCAAAAATTGCATCAGAGTGCAAAAAGAATTCTCAAAAATCCATACAATAGTTTGAATTCCTATACTGACTATAGTTCATCCGTCTCACTCGCACTCAGCCAAAAATTCCCTGCCTAACGGGCGACACTGTAAGAATTCGAGCTCTCGGTTCGCGGCGCGCGATGTAAACAATGTATACGCTCGCTGTCGCTGGCCGCTCGGTCGTTGACCGTTTCGAATTTTGAAGGCTGATGCCTGCCGCTACAAAGTTAAACTGCGCGTATTATTCGACGCTGTCTAATACTTTCTACCGTTGCGGTCAGTTTTTTTTTTCCCGAGTCTCACTTACGCCTACAATGTGTCGACACTGTAGCACGAGTAGCCGCTATACAATTTTTGTACACTCGCGAGTTAAATAGCTTGACCTTGACACACGTTTTGGGGCGCCATTTATAACACTCGGTTAATACTTTCCTGCCGTGTTATAACCAGGGCCAGAAGGGCCCTGTTTATTGTAAATTAACGTCGGGCGTGCAGAAGGCACGGCTCGGCCGACTCAGATCATGCACGTGTTTTTACACGAGCCCGCGGAGGCGGCGTAGGTCGGGTCGTAGGAAATAACACACGAGAAGTTTAGATAAGGAAATGTATATTCAATTGTACTATACACGGAGGTGCAAACGCCGCACACTTCGACGAACGATAAAGAGAGATGAGAGATATTACCCCGTCGACGTGAGAGAGTGAGAGTGCAGGTACTTATAACTCGGTAGTGACAGTAGTACTTGACGCAAGCGGACGTGTTCAGTCTCGGACGTGGAGATGCAACAGTTCAGACGGGCGTCGCAGCGACTCGTCGGTAACGCACGGACGAATATCGTTCGCTCTCGAGATGCTCGCAGGACTCTCAACAAACCCGCGTATAGTAGTAGCGCGAGCTACTCGTGTGGATAGCACAGCGAGACTAACTCTAGTCGCGGCTCTCCCGGCTGTCGGCACATCGTTGTCATATCTCGCCAACGCTGTGCGGCCAGGCGGCAACCGCGCTACCTATGCTCTCACTCTCTCTGTCTCTATCTTGCCTCGTCTCTCGTTCTCGCTCGTTTCGGCGCTCGTTGGCAGCTTGCTGAAACAATAATCTTATTACAATTAGTACATGATTAGCCGTTAGACATTTGACGTGCACTCGGCCGTCACAACACCCTCCCCCAGACGCTGTGTACCCTGCCAGATGTACCAACTCGCACTCAGTCATGTCTAACTGGGTAATAAGAACTTGTAATAAATATCAATTTTTACAAGGAAAACTTGACTTTTTATTATCATCATTAATTAGATAATACAAATAATGAAAGAAGTAAAATAAAATAGTTCATTTTTAGTCTCTCGCCTCTCTTTTTACATACGGCCGTTAGCCAGTACGGCAGTCTTTTGCCTCAAAAAAAAAAAACATTAACCCATTAACGTCCAAAACAGAGAAATCGTAACTCTGTTTTCAACCGTAAATCTATCACATATTCCACGGATATATTTAAAGCAAACATACTTTTTCTGAAGTATTTTTTTCTCTACTTTCCATTTCTGGTATCAGAATTGCGTATTTTTCACTCAAAAATCCAATATGGCGACGTTTAAAAGAAAAAATGCAAAATTTCGATACTTTTTTTTTTAAATCCAATTTCTTGTTGTGTTAACGTTGAGGACGGAACTTTATTTTTCAACTATGAGTGCATAAATGAGTTGTACTTTAAATTCAGTTTGGTCCCGAATCCAGAAATTCAATATGGCGGCTAGAAAATGGTGCCTGAAGCGCAAAATTTTGTCCAAACTTTCACGAATTTATTTCACGAATATAATGCATTCGACGAAAAAATCAATAAGAATAAAAAGTGCTTAGAATCAATCAAGTAATATGTCTAAATTTTTCACTGAGTTTTGAGCAACTTTTTAATTTTTGCCAATTGGCAATTTATGACAAATTGGAAAATTTCATCGAATCGTCTCGAAAAAATTCAGATATACTTCTTGGTCAATTCTAAGTACTTTTTATTCTCTAACTTTTTCTTATATAACGCTTTGTTTTTGAGTAAAAAATCAAAAACCTTAAAATTCTTAAGATTTTTTGAAATTCAAAAAAAAAATCAAAAACTTTAAAATGTTTTGTTCCATATGCACTTTTTGGTCAATTATGAGCAAATTTACTTCAAATTTGTGCCCAAGTATCTGTCACATTCCAGATGATATGATTTTCGCATGGAAAAATTCTCATTTCTTAGCCGTTGATGTACAACCTTTCCCGACACTTACCGCGTGGAGGTGAATGAGTCAAAGCATCTTGTCTCTTTTTTATCTTTTTATTTATTTTTTTTTTCGCTTTTTATTAGGGTTTTATTTATGTTTTTGATTTTTTATAGTTTTATAATTTTTATTTTTTTTTTTTTTTAGGAACTGTTATGATTTTTTATAAAACACGTTTTACAATAAAAATTATTGCATTTTTTGCAAAATTTGTTTGTCCTAATGATACATGGCTTGCAACAGCAGAGCTTCTGTTGTTTGAGGGATACTGTTTCATGAACAATGTCATCAACTTTACGTCTAGTCAGATAGTATTTCACAATATCCATCAGAAATTCTTTTGAACTTTTTTTGTGACTTGGATTAGCACAATTATAAAGTACTACTGCATTGGTGACAGCGGCCTGAAGTAATCTAATAAAAACCACCCACGTCCACTTTTTTGATCGAATGCATGGCATAACATCATTGCAATTTTTTAAGGTTTTTGATTTTTTACTCAAAAACAAAGCGTTATATAAGAAAAAGTTAAAGAATAAAAAGTACTTAGAATTGACCAAGAAGTATATCTGAATTTTTTCGAGACGATTCGATGAATTTTTCCAATTTGTCATAAATTGCCAATTGGCAAAAATAAAAAAGTTGATCAAAACTCAGTGAAAAAATTTAGACATATTCCTTGATTGATTCTAAGCACTTTTTATTCTTATTGATTTTTTCGTCGAATGCATTATATTCGAGAAAAAAATTCGTGAAAGTTTGGGCAAAATTTTGCGCTTCAGGCGCCATTTTCTAGCCGCCATTTTGAATTTCTGGATTCGGGACCAAACTGAATTTAAAGTACAACTCATTTATGCACTCATAGTTGAAAAATAAAGTTCCGTCCTCAACGTTAACACAACAAGAAATTGGATTTAAAAAAAAAAGTATCGAAATTTTGCATTTTTTCTTTTAAACGTCGCCATATTGGATTTTTGAGTGAAAAATACGCAATTCTGATACCAGAAATGGAAAGTAGAGAAAAAAATACTTCAGAAAAAGTATGTTTGCTTTGAATATATTTGTGGAATATGTGATAAATTTACGGTTAAAAACAGAGTTACGATTTCTCTGTTTTGGACGTTAATGGGTTAAGAGAGAAAGAAGAGAAATAAGAAAAAAAACAAAGTGCTTCATTGCACGGGATTGAGGTAAGGTACAGGAGGAAATGAAGTGGTTCGGCCGTTAGCCTGAGCTTCTTCTTCTACTTCTTCTTGCACTTGTCGCCGTACGTTAAGTCCATTCCATGGACGTTGAAATTGGGGCACTCGTCCAATCGAGCAATACCTCGGTATCCGCAAATGGGGCATTGCGGTCCAGGTTCTGTGTAAGTCGGCAGCCTGTTTTTCGCTCGACACTTCAATTCACGGTTACGGTCGAACTCTTTGTTCAACTGTTCGTTGGTTAGAGTCGGCCGTTTCTTTATGGCTGTTGCTGCTGGAGCGGCCGTGGTTTTCGACGTCGTGTCGGGCTGACGGCTGGTCGAATCTGGCCTTACGGCTGTTGGAGCCGTCTTCGGGACAACCGGTGACGCTGACAATGGTTGCGGATTCGCTTTGCATTTGGCCTTTAGAAATGCCACGGTTTCTACTAGGGTTGTGTCTCCCTTAGGTAAATCCGGCCGGTGGCCATACTTCTCCTTAATTTCCGACCCAATAGCGATGACTTCTTCCAGAGCAGCGATCAGCTCGGTTCTGAGCTGCGTCGCTCGGTTTCTCGCCTGCTGTCTTCTGACTAGAGCCTGAGCGAACTGTGCGTCTTCTATCACCTGCAGTTCTTTCAGCAGAGCTTGCTTCCTCAGTTCGATCTCGGTCGGTGATTCCGGGATAGGAAAAATCGACCGGTTGAGAAGTTCGCTTCCCACCTCTACTCCGGATGGGACGTTGGCCGGTACTGCTGGCGTGTCGTCGACCGTGTGAATCATCGACTCTTCGACGATTGTTTGCACAATCTCCTCTGCTAACTCCCTGATGTCGTCCATCTTGCGTTCAGCCGTCTATGTGGGAAGAAGGGAATTATGAGTGGAGAATGGGACGGTATACAGAAGAATGAAGCTCCCTAATCGCATGATTTTAATTGTCAACCGTACCCGTCGCCTTTTGCGCTCGCGTTTTCCTAGGAGACAAACTATTCGGAACGTCACGCGGTTTATTTTTCGAACCTTTCGGTCTTCCGCGTTTTGCTTTGTCTACCTCGACGCTTACGGTGTTTGTCGGGTTTACAATCTTCGCCGGTAGTGTTTTGCGTTTTACGAAGTAACCGCGTTTTCTTGGCCCAACACGCTTTTTCGATCGCTCGCTAATTGCGTTAGATTCTTTCGCTTCTTCAATTTCTTCATTGTTGACGGACGTAGTCCTGATGTCGTCTACTTGATCAGTAACTTCACAGTCGTCTGCTGCTGCGACAGGCTCACCGTCGTTTTCTTCTCTACTGTGATACTTTTTCAAATATTCGACAGCAGTCGGTCCATCAACCGTTCCGTTTCGGTCAACTAGTTCGTAAATACCTGGGCTCAGTATACGGCTGATTTTGAAGGGGCCGATAAACGGTGGAGCTAATTTAGCTGACACTCCCTCCGCTGCTGATGACAGTACTCTATTCTTCTTCCAGACTTCGTCGCCTACTGAGTACTCCACGTTTCGGTGTCGGCTGTTGAAATATTTGGCCTGGCGCGCTTGCGCTTCTTGAGCGTTATCGTTAGCCGCTTCTTGGAGTTCTCTCAGCTTCTCCATCCTAGCCTTCCATTCAGATATAGCGATCTGATCTTCGTTGGCTATAGCTTCAATCTCCTCTTGTCGAAACAGAGATTTGGGGTGCCTCGGCTGTCTACCAAAATTCAGCATCGCCGAAGAAGTCCGGAGTGATTCTTGTAGAGCCGTGTTCATACTGAATGCGAACTCTGCAATATGTTCATCCCAGTTTTTATGATGACCCTCGATATATTCGCGGATCAGCGTTTTAATCGTGCGGTTCGCACGTTCCACGGTGTTAGGCTGAGGGTGATACGGTGGTGCGTACGTATGGTGTACTCCCCGTTCCTCTAGGAATTTATCCATAGCCTTATTTCGGAACTCTGTTCTGTTGTCGGAAAAGAAGACTTTTGGCGTTCCGAACCGTAGAAAAACCCGTTCATTCAAGTTTTTAATGATGGTCTGAGCGTTGGCCTTTCGTATAGGTATGCATTCTACCCACCTGGTAAACATGTCTTGAAACACCAATAAATATTCATAACCGTGAGTAGACTTTGGTAGCGGACCCATTACGTCACCAGCAACTGTTTCCCATGGACGCGAGAAGTTGCGACTGCCCATCTGACCAGCTGGTTTTCTTTGTTCCACTTTGCATTGTTGACAGATCAAGCAGCTTCGGACGTAATTTGTCACATATTATTTCATCGATGGCCAATAGTATGACAGGGCGACTCTAGCGGGACTTCTAGCGGGTTATCAGTTCCTTCCTTCTTTAATTCGGTGTACCATTTGTCAGTTGTTTCGTCCTCTGGCGTAATACTCGCAATAATCGGACGTGTCTCTTATGCGTCGTCTTCTTGGTAAAGTCTCGACAGCGCATCGGTAACCACATTCATTGAGCCTTTGCGATGTTCGATCGTGTAATCATATTCCTGCAATTCAAGTGCCCATATGGCTAAACGTCCAGTTGGATTTCGTAAATTACTTAGCCACTTGAGACTGCTATGATCGGTAATCACCAGGAAATGATAACCTTCAACGTACGGACGGAATTTTTGTATCGCCCAGAGAACCGCTAAGCATTCACGCTCGCTCGCTGAGTAATTCCGTTCCGCCGGAGTTATAGTGCGACTCGCGAACGATAACACACGTTCTTCCCCTTCTATCACCTGCGTTAAAACAGCACCAAGGCCTGTGCCAGAAGCGTCGCATTGTAGACAGAAGGTTTTATTAAAGTCTGGTCGGTGGAGAACCGGAGCGGATGCTATCAGCATTTTAGTTTGCTCGAACGCGCGTTCTTGGTCCTCCCCCCAAACGTAGCTTGTTCCTTTCTTAAGCAGTCGATTTAAAGGTTCCACTATCGTTGCAAAATCTTTGAGAAACTTCCTGTACCACGACGACATTCCCAAAAACCTGCGCAGTTGTTTTAATGTCTTCGGAGTCGGGTACGAAAACCGTCCCTGTTGACGAGCACGCCAAGATACCGCACTTCCGATTGACAAAAATGACTTTTCTCGCGATTTATAGTCAATCGTGCTTTGGCTAGCTTCGTCAGCACGATCTCTAAGACTTTTAAATGGTCTTCGAACGTTTCGGTACAGACGATAATATCGTCCAAATAGCTGTAACAGTGTAGTTCGAGATCGGGCGTAATCAAGGAGTCGATCATACGCTGGAAGCAGGCAGGAGCACCAGCTAAGCCGAACGGGAGACGTTTCCATTGGAACAACCCCATTCCCGGGACCTTGAATGCTGTATACGGTCGACTTTCCTTTTTTATTTTTCTCTGATGGTAAGCGTTGCTCAAGTCTATCGTAGATATGTAACGAGCACATTGAAGCTTACTCAAGATAGTATCCATGAAAGGTAGGGGGTAAGCGCTTACTTTGGAAACTTTATTTAATTTTCAGAAGTCGATGCACAATCGACGCTTTCCACTATTCCCCTTTTTCACCATCACGACGGGACTAGCCCAGTCGCTGAACGAAGACTCGATGATATCTGCTGCTAGTAACTCTCTTACTTGAGAAAAGAGCATTTCTTCGAGTTTCTTCGAAACCGGATAGAATTTCTGCTTGATCGGACGACATGTCTCTACCTCTAGATCGAACTCCACCAAGTTCGTAAAGCCGAGCGGCCCATCATCTTTAGGAATTAACCGATCGAGTAATTCTTCTAACATCCGTTTCTGGCCTTCATGCAAATCCTGCAGGCCAATCGAAGCTAAGACCGGACGAGTGCTTCCGTCTGTTACCGCTTCACAAGCGTTTATGACTTCGGTTGAATTTTCAACCGTTAACGTTCATTCACTAGGGTTAAGCCTGGCGTCGAATTGTAGAACGAAGTCAGCGCCTAAATTGCATCCTTCACGTAAGTCAGGTACTACTAGCGTAGTAAGCGTCCTGGTTTGTCCACCGATCGTGAAGGGCAAGTCGACTGTTGAGGTTTTACCATCAGCCATGCAGGCGACTATTCCGTCACATGGTTTTATTTCTGCGATACATGCACTGGCTAGTTGTACGGACGTAGCCCCGATGCAAGTTTGAGTGGCTCCTGGGTCGTAAAGGGCCCTGACCCTGAATTCACCTACCTGCACCTGCAGCCACCAGCGCTGGTCGGATAAAACAGCGTTACTACTGGTCGCTGCACAGTGTGCTATTGCAGTCGGATTTCGTTGTTCAGTCGACTGTGATGCCGAGATCCCTGAATTAACCTCGGGGTCAGTACTGTTCCCCTTTGGCTTTTCCCGCACAATTGGGACACGTCTTCTTCGTAAAGCCCGGTGACTTACAAGTCCAGCAAGCTAGTTCTCTTTTTTCCTTGTTTGCTGAGTCACTCGATTTTCCAGACGATTTATTGGCCTCCTTGGAGTCGGATTTATTTTTCACATCTGTCGGCATTGTGGACTTCGTCTGCTGATTTTCCTCAAAGGTTTTCTTCTTACCCTGGATAGATCTATTGGACCCTTTTTGGTTCTGACGGCCGTTGTTATCCTTCTTTGCTATTGAAGGGTAATTGTTGTTGACCCAAGTCTTGAACCAGAGGGGTGGCTCCTTTGCATCCGTTGGACAGATAGCTGCTATCGCCGGCTGATTTTTATTCTTTGCCTTCTCCTGTGGATTATAAGCCGCTCCTGGTAGCATAGATTTCTCCGGAGTAGGGGGTGGCTTGTAACGTGATTTTGCTCTCGTCCGTTTCTCGGCACTCACAGCTTTACTCTTGAATTCGTTTAGAGTTTCGAATTCCATTCGACCGAAAATCAATTTTAACTCTGGATTGATATTTTGATATAAAATATCCAGCTGTTGTCGAACTAGTAGGGTATCCGGCATACGGTTGAATATCATGACCATGCTAACGTAGTAATCGTTTACGTCTTCGTGTGGTCCCTGCGTACGTGAACTCGCCTCCACAATTAGTTGTGAGCGCTCTTCGTCTGTCATGCCGTACGTTGCTCCGGCTTCCTCGCAGAAATCTTTCCACGTGTGCCATTTCGGACGTTCAACCCTAGCCCATTTCAATGCTCTTCCTGATAGTAAAGACGTGGTGTGTGATAACGCGTCTAACAATTCTTCCTCTGAAATCCTTGGACGAGCTAGTTTCCTGCAACCTTTCACTAATCTGATAAACTCTTCTACATCTTCTGTTGACGTGCCTCCGAATTTTACATTCCATTTCCATATTTTGTCGTTAATATCGGCGGAATTTTCTCTCAACGTATTTTGGAGGTTAGAGTCATAATATCCAGACGTATTAGTCTGTAGGATGCTTGGCCCTCGTTCTGAGACCAGGCGATTCGGACGTATTGGATAGTCCCCCTCTCTCCAAACATTCCCACTCCTTTGCTGGGAATCACCAGTATTTTGTGGTTGGTTTATTCTACGCTGATCGCACGTCTGGTAACACTGGCTTTGATGACATGTCGGTACTTGTGTCTGTTGTGCCATTCTGTTCTGTGAAAAGATATTCCTCTCGTAACTCGACTGTGGTAACGTATACGGAGGCTGAATCGGCCGTAATTGGCCAGGCGTATGGTTCTGTGGTGTCGACTGTTGACTTAGCCTTCGCTGAGGTTGCTGGTATATGTTGCTATCTTCTAATTCTGAAGTTAAGAGATTCTTGTTCGTTGGTTCGAAATACCTAGTCGTGTACGTGTCATTAAAATCTACGTGTTTACTCTTAGTCCCTACTGATGGTGGTGCATCTTCTTTCGACCGTGTAGATTCTGATGTTCTTAAACGGGTACTACACGCTGGAGGCTCTCTCATCTCGTATTTTCTTATACTGTGCGATTTCGTCGTCTATCTTTAATAGGTCGTCGACGACTCTCCTCGGTAAATTATACGTGCAGCCGTCGCTGCCTAAATACATCAGGAAATCGACGTTCGATGTTCTCTCTTGTTCATCCGCTAATTCTGGGGGATTCGCGTCTATTCTTATTTGATCTGTATTTTCGAGGCTTTCCTCAACAACGTCGTTCCCTACCGCGCTAGTATTATCGCACGGATTACTACCGAAAATTGTTGCTAACGGTTGTCGAACCTGTTCTCTATGTAGCGGTTGACCGAACCCTATTGTTACTGGTTCCAACCAGCTGAATTCGTTTTCGACGCCACTTGGATTGCTGCAATCCGTAGGCTGATACGCCTGTTGCTCCTGACTTTCGGCATCAGGGTTGCTGATTGCATTTCTTTGGTGCAAGATTCTTTGATTTATTTGATTCGCGTTCCGCTCTTCTTCTTCAAATATGCCGCTGACTTCCTGAGGGATATAATTCGTTATGTACGACGCGCGTCGTGTCGCCCGCGACCTAAATAACTCCTCCGAATTTAACAAGGTTAGCGACGGACGGAAGTCTTCTGGCGCGTAGTCACCTGCTAGGTACCTAAACAATCGACGCATTCTGTCTTCATCAGTCCCCTTATCCTGCAAACATAAGAAATCTAACGCTTGACCTAACGTATTCGTGTCCATCGATCTTACGTGGTCTTGTATCGCTACATGCGATCTGCTTAAGTCTATGTACGAGCCAGTTAAAGACATTGTGCTCGTTGAGTATTCTGACATTTAATAGAAGCAGAGCCGAGTCAAATTCAGCACAACCAAAAAAACTCAGGATTCAACAATCCAAGTTACTCTCGAAGTGAATTTAATAATTAGTTGTCGACACTGAAACACACGTTTGCTTTTTCGATTAATACGTGTGATTTAATTTTAATCACTCAATTAAATTTATATAACGGTAACAATAATTTGTTTTTGAATCGCGATAAATTGCCTGACAGAGCAAGTAATCACGCACGTTTTGTGATACAAGTTTTAAAATCTGAGAAAGAGAAAAAAACTTACTAATTTGTAAAAAAAACAATTCCACTTTAATAAATTATTTGTGAATTTAAATGTTACTAACTCCCTCTATCATGTAAAATTTTTTTTCCTCTACGCGAATTCGAAAAAGCAATTATACGCCGGAGCGGCTGTGTGTTGATTGTATATGTATATTTATTCGTACGTTTCTGTACTCAACTACACAGCTATTTTTCTCACAAAACCAGGCTCAAGATCTCGCGAAAATTTTCTAAATTATTATCGCGATTTATGCCTTAACATTCCTAATAACACAACAATTTGTTGAACTGCGAGATTACGGCTTAAACAGTAGTCAAGTTCAAAAATTGCATCAGAGTGCAAAAAGAATTCTCAAAAATCCATACAATAGTTTGAATTCCTATACTGACTATAGTTCATCCGTCTCACTCGCACTCAGCCAAAAATTCCCTGCCTAACGGGCGACACTGTAAGAATTCGAGCTCTCGGTTCGCGGCGCGCGATGTAAACAATGTATACGCTCGCTATCGCTGGCCGCTCGGTCGTTGACCGTTTCGAATTTTGAAGGCTGATGCCTGCCGCTACAAAGTTAAACTGCGCGTATTATTCGACGCTGTCTAATACTTTCTACCGTTGCGGTCAGTTTTTTTTTTCCCGAGTCTCACTTACGCCTACAATGTGTCGACACTGTAGCACGAGTAGCCGCTATACAATTTTTGTACACTCGCGAGTTAAATAGCTTGACCTTGACACGCGTTTTGGGGCGCCATTTATAACACTCGGTTAATACTTTCCTGCCGTGTTATAACCAGGGCCCTGTTTATTGTAAATTAACGTCGGGCGTGCAGAAGGCACGGCTCGGCCGACTCAGATCATGCACGTGTTTTTACACGAGCCCGCGGAGGCGGCGTAGGTCGGGTCGTAGGAAATAACACACGAGAAGTTTAGATAAGGAAATGTATATTCAATTGTAACTATACACGGAGGTGCAAACGCCGCACACTTCGACGAACGATAAAGAGAGACGAGAGATATTATCCCGTCGACGTGAGAGAGTGAGAGTGCAGGTACTTACAACTCGGTAGTGACAGTAGTACTTGACGCAAACGGACGTGGTCCAGTCTCGGACGTGGAGATGCAACAGTTCGGATAGGCGTCGCAGCGACTCGTCGGTAACGCACGGACGAATATCGTTCGCTCTCGAGATGCTTGCAGTACTCTCAACAAACCCGCGTATATAAGTAGCGCGAGCTACTCGTGTGGATAGCGCAGCGAGACTAACTCTAGTCGCGGCTCTCCCGGCCGTCGGCACATCGTTGTCATATCTCGCCAACGCTGTGCGGCCAGGCGGCAACCGCGCTACCTATGCTCTCACTCTCTCTGTCTCTATCTTGCCTCGTCTCTCGTTCTCGCTCGTTTCGGCGCTCGTTGGCAGCTTGCTGAAACAATAATCTTATTACAATTAGTACATGATTAGCCGTTAGACATTTGACGTGCACTCGGCCGTCACAATATATATATATATATATATATATATATATATATTTTTTTTTTTAATATTTAATCTGTTGGTTTTTATTAAAATAATATAAACCCCTGGTAGAAATTCGAATATTTAAAATGAGCTGGAAACTATGAAATGGCTATGAGAAATAGCCTAGTCATAACTTGTGTGAAACGCTTTTTCGCCCATTTCTTGAGCATTTGTTGGAATGAACATAACCTTCAATCTTTTTTATTGATATTAGTCCTTGTATCGTACACTAATTTTAAAAGGGACTTACGGATTTTAATCGATTTCCAAACGGTTTACACAATTAACAGTCAATTAGAGTTATACAAGCACGACATACGAAGATATTCGTAATTTTCTTATTTTTTCACTTTTTTGACCCGACTTATTTTGCTTAGTACTTTCGTAGCCATCAACTAGCTATCACCTGTGCTTTGCTTTAGACAGTGAAATCTATTTTTACAAGCTTGAATTCCTTGTAATACGGTATGACTATATTCTTACTCCAATAAATGCGTAAAAAATGTTTGAAAAAGCGTTTCATCGGTGGTCGAAAAATGGACCTATTTTTCGCCTATCTCTAGTAATACGTGGTATGTTGTAGCTTTAAACTGATATCGATTTCTACCAGGGATATTTTGTAGCTCTACAGTTGTATAAGATAACAAAATTAAAATGAATGTTCATAAGAATAAATGTTCATACAGCATAATATAAATTAATTTATTAAATATTATTTTTAAATAAATAAAATAAAGGAATATCAGGTATAGCTCTATAAATAATGAATAATTAAAGGAGAATTAATAATTAAGTATTATCAGGTAGCCTTAAACAATAAATATAAATAATTATTCCTATATTTATAGCTCGTAGAAAATATTTAAATTTATACTAAAAGATACTTAGCTTATTATATTGTTTTTCGGAGTAATGTTATACTAATAAACATTCTTTGAAGTAAATATTTTAAAGTTGTTCAAAAAACTTAGAATTTTACATAATGATAACCCATCAAAATAATTTTAACTATAGTTATAACTAATAGTAAATATAAAAAAATTATCACTTTATTGAAAGTATAAAACACTATATTTAAATATTATTATGTATTATTGTGAAAATTTTTTATACACTTATAAGTAATTGTTCATGAATAATGACGTGTATAAATATGTCATACGTAAATAATTATTATTCATATATTAGATACGTAAGAATAATATTGTATGTATATGCAAGGGTTCATCAGCTTAACATATATAACGAATATTTAGTTATTTTATATGTTGTCGTTGGCGATTCAACGGTATTATATTGGTATCGTAAATGGTATCGACTACTGTCATTAACTTGGTCGATAATCGGAAGTTGACTTTATACATATATACATACATTATATGGTTGAGGATTTAGTCTCTTTATTCAGAGTTGTGCTGAATCAATCATACACACTTCGACAGATTCTGAGAAAATAGACTCTAGAAAAACCCTCAAAAGACAGGAAGTGTACTTTCGTCTTTTGATAATCGATTCTTAAAAGACGATATAATCCTTAAAATTCTGGATAGGTGCCGAAATAAATCCTCAAAAGAATAGTTACGTATAAATGTGTGTGTATATGTGTGTGTGTATGTGTGTGTGTGTGTGTGTGTGTAAGGCCCCAGCCTCAGCTACCGCCTCAGCCCCAGCCGTAGCCACCACCTCAGCCCCAGCCTCTGGATGTGGTAAATTTTATTTTTAATTTATTTATTGAGAGTCATTTGGTATTTTAGTTAATTCAAGGGAACCTGAGAATTTTTTTCAAGTATATCGTGATAAAAATTTTAATTGTGTGTTAAAAAAATATGTTTATTATAGAAAACTGCCCCTGAATTAAAAGTAATTGGTATTTTTTGCTCGTAATTTAATGAAAAAGATATATTTTTTGATTGGATTGTTTGTTTATAGTATTAAAATTTGGTAATATTCGATATTTGATTTGATTCATAAAAGAGAGTAACAGATTTTTTATTTTTGATTTCAAATTGTATTGTACATATTATGACGGGCGATATTAGCACGTCATAAGCTCAGCATGCCGCGAGAAGAAAGACTTGTACTAAATTCACACTGTTACAGGTACCAGCGCTGGCAAGGTGGGGAGAGCCGCTGGACGACGCGAGAGAGGCGGAGAGAGAGAGAGAGAGAGAGAGAGAGAGAGAGAGAGAGAGAGAGAGAGAGAGAGAGAGAGAGAGAAAATTCGGCCAGATACGATCCGACCTTTGAACTGACTCCTCGCGAGACGCTCAGTACTTTCGGGAGATAGCTGTTAGGAGAGTAAAAGTTGAAGTGTGTGAGTTCGCGTGCGTATACGACATTGCGTCTCGCTACCGCATCCGGAACTGCACCGATGGGGTTTCGACTCCTGACAGCGAACATCAGGGCGATACCGGCTAATTGTAAGTGCCAGCTCTCTCTCTCTCTCTCTCTCTCTCTCTCTCTCTCACTACACTCGCCAGGGATCTCCTTATCCTCCCTCGTACCTGCGACCTCGCTTGCTCGCATGCAAGCCCTGTATATAGTTTGTCAATAAACGCTGTGACAGTTCCTCAACAATCTCGACAGTCGTTATTTTGCATGTTCCTCCGCGTATACTTGTACCTCGCTTCATCACCGACCCAGCCGCCTCCGCGGGCTTGCGTCTCGCATATGTACGAGATCGCAACATAACTGGCCTGGCCGGAACCTATTCAGCACTAGGTGCTATCCCGACTACTCTCTTTCTCGAGAGTAACGAGGTCTAGGGACCTTGATTATAGCGGAGCTGGAAACTGAGCAACTGCATCCAGTACACCGTTATATTGGCGCCCAACGTCTGGGATTAAACAATATTTGTTTAGAAGATTTCAAATTTCGGCATCGCAAGAAAAATAATAGTCGTACCGAAATAAAATCTATACAGCGAACAAAAGCTTATATTAGAGCGAGAACGCAAGTTACACGCTAAGCATAGCGACGCGCGACTTTGTTGACATCGCGGTCGAGCGAGCTCGCCGCACGAGATAAACAACACCGGTCTCCGGCGTTGTAGACGTTCGACGAAGTCGACGCGGCCGAAATATTATATTACGACTTATCACATTTAGCGTATAAGTTTCGGAAAGAGTTTTTGCGATTCGCTTTAACAGTTGTTGTGGGCCGTTCGTATCTCTGTGTACGTGAATTCGTATTGAGTTTTTTTTTGTCACCCTCAAAAATTTCTTTTTTTTTTCCTTTTCGTGTTATATAAATTTTTTTTTTATACGACTTCAAATGTATCGTAGAAAATTTGTTTAGTCGTAGTTATTAACCGAAAATACGAATTCACAAACAATTATTTTTGTTCTTCTCCTTCTATTTTTTTTTTGTCCCATACAGTTACTACTATAAGTACGACACATAAGTCGAAGCGAATATTTACCGCGCGCAGTGTAGTCAGTATAGTATAGCAGCGCACTGTACATGCACATAGGTATATAGTTGCGTACATACAGTCTGATCTATAGGATAGCTGCGTACGATACATATAGGCATACAGACGTACAGTACAACGATTACAGTAACATAGGTGGTTTTATACGGCACGCGCTCACGCTATAGAGGTACATACTCACTGAGTATTCCTAAGCGTCCCACACGTATACGGCCCTAGATATAAACATATTACCTGCTTGCCGAATTTAAATTCTAGCGCACCGTTATATAACGCACAGTGAGTAAGACTGTCAATAGTCTCCGAAGCTTAAAGTACACTCTTAATAATACAGCTGCTCGTAGCTAACGCGAGTAATTCAAACATTATTTTATTTATTTACTCAGTGATTACATCTGTTTGAATTACTTTTCCCCTTATTGTCAATTTGTTACCTCCTGGTGAAATCAAACTTTTCTTTATTAATCGGACCCTCACAATACTAATTAAATATTGGAGGCAGAGGTATTGTTTAAGAGCGACACGCGGAAATAAATTCGACTTGATTATTTTTTTTTTACAAACGCTTATAAAATTTAAGGAGAACAAAGCTTACTCATCTGACGAGCGCTCACTTGTTTCTCTTGTTTGTTGGAAATACAGTGAGTCAGAACCGCGTGAATTTTTTTTTCTTTTTTTTTTTCTTCTCTCTTTACCCTTTTGTTATAGCAAACCAAAAAGAATTTTTCAGAGGATGGCGCTTTTTCAAGAAGAACTAGATTTACAAATAGAAAACTGGGCGCTTTCCCTGTCGCCATTGGAATTACAAAATAGATTAATCGAACTAGATCTTATTCGGAGTAATTCAAGGCTAGAAAATGTAAGTAGGTTAGCTAGACGACTTCGCGGAGACTACACTGCAGAAGATTTTCAAGAATCAAGTGATCCAATATTTATAATTAGTTCAAGAAGAGACACAGATCTCCACAGATTAATACAGACAGATAAAACGTTACATACGTCGCTGAAGAATAGCATAATAGCACGGCGCAGAGGAAGCAGAGTAAACGTGTTCGACACAAATTCGACATTCATAGATGAGTTCGAACCTCTGAT
This sequence comes from Nasonia vitripennis, assembly GCF_009193385.2. NCBI lineage: Eukaryota > Metazoa > Arthropoda > Insecta > Hymenoptera > Pteromalidae > Nasonia > Nasonia vitripennis. The sequence goes on along the minus strand of NW_022280030.1, from coordinate 475,309 downwards.
TAATAATCCACAACTGTCAAGCATAACGCGAACGGGTACAAGTGTGTTGCCGACTAGCAACAGCACAGCGGCAACGACAAGTACCAGCACAATAACAACGCAAGCACAAGGAACAAGGCAAGCGAATACGCAAGTAACGTACTCGAACAATGCTCAGAGAAACGAAGAGTACCTCAGGCAACAAAACGAACAACTGATTAGAATCCGCATCGCAGACGTCAAAGAGAAGGAAGCTTTACGACAACAACTAGAACAGCTGGAACAAGTTATTTTAGACATGGCTGAATCCAGTAATTCGTACACCCCGACGACGCCAGCTGATAGTAGGAAAGTTCGATTTCAAGAGACGCTGGATATTCGACACCCTGAACCTGACGCGCATAGTACGCGATACGCAAGCGAAAACCCGTGGATAATTAATTTAGACGGTACACAGAACTATCAGACTAGGCAAAATCCATTCAGAAGGCAGAGTAACACTCCAGACTATCAAGAGTCTAAGGGGAGGGGCGGATCACCGATTGGTAATAACAATCCATTCCTCAAGCCTGGGGAAACACCATACGCTAATAGCACGAATCCTTTTTGGCCATTTGACGCCACGCAAACGAATCCGTGCAACTGCACACCCACTCCTACGTGGACATCACAATCACGCAAAGACATCGGAAAAATCGCCCGAGAATGAAAAATAAAGTTTGATGGCAGCCAAGACACTTGCATCGAAGAGTTCCTACAGAGAGTCAACGAATGCAGAATGTCATCTCATCTAGACGACACCGATTCGCTGAATGCTATGTTGCACGTATTAACGGGGCCAGCACTAATCTGGTGTAGACAACTGCGACACACTTGGTGTACATGGACAGATTTCTGCAAAGCTGCAAGGCGAAGTTACGGAGTCGATCAGGACATCCAAATGCAGCTGTTAGCCGAAGCCCAAGCGCGTACCCAAGGGAAAAAGGAGTCAGTGTGGGAACACATTTTCGCAGTACTGACGATCCTCAGCAGGTTAGATGAACCTCCACCGGTAGACGTACAATTGAAGATGATTTATGACAATATGTTGCCAGAAATCAAGATGATTGTACCACGTAAAGACGTCACAGACTTACAAGGAAAGGTACCCAACCCGAACTCACCGATTTTGATGATTTTCATATATGTTGTAGAACATAAAAAATAAGAGACACGTATTTTTTTTATCGGCTAATTTTCACTTTTAAGGGGTAAAAACCTCCCCTAAAGTTAACCCCCAAAAAGCGTTTTTTTTAAATATCTCGGCTTAAAATTAATATTTTTCAATGAAACAAATTGGAGGTTATTTCTTACAAAAAGAGCAAGTATTTCATGGTGATTTGAAGAGTAAGGGTAGCATCCCCTATTTTTTAGGGGTTGAAAACATATATTTTTTGGCAGAATTTTATAATAAAAATGTTTAAACCGACTAAAAAAAATTGGAAAAAATGTTTAAACATCCTTAATAACAAAATTTAGTTGACGTCTTTCGGTGTTTTCATAAATATTATCCCTAAGGGGGTAAACCACCCCTAACACAAAATAACTGTAAATATGTAATGCAATACATAATATTTCGTAGAAAGTTTGTATATAGAGGTTTTCGAGGTCGCTGATTACAAATCTGTTATCAGATTTTGAAAATTCAAAATGGCGGAACCAATAGGACGGAAATATCGAAAAAAAATTTTATATAATAAAAAAGTTTTAAACGACTAAAAAAATTGGAAAAAATTTGTAAACATCTATAATAAACAAATTAAGTTTTTCGATTTTTTCATAGATACTACCCTTTAGGGGGTAAACCACCCCTAACACAAAATAACTATAAGTATACTTCAATCCATGATATTTTGTAGAAGGTTTGTATATAAGGGTTTTCGAGATCGCTCTTTGCAAATCTGATATCAGATTTTGAAAATTCAAAATGGCGGAACCAATGTGGTGGACGAAAATGTCGAAACAAAAATTTTAACTTTCATAAAAACTTGTTATAAATGTGTGATCTTTGTAGCCTGTACATGTGAACTAAAGAGCCTTAAACCCTAAACCCCTAAAGAACAAATAGGCTAAATGGTTGTGCTTTTTAACCAAACCACCTCAAATTCCTAAATTTGTAAACAAGAAAATTCTGTGTGTGAAGCAGTTTTATAATTTCCGTAGAAATTGTTATCAGAATGTTATTGAAATTCCTTTATTGTAAATTCAACTTATAATGTATTTTTGTTTATAATATTAGAGTATAATAATAATCTACAATCTTTTATCTTTTGCCATAGTGCATTTTTTGTATTGAGCATAAAATATATTATTTTACGATGTTTTTACAATAATGGTAGTCCTCATAAAAGTGTTTAAAGCACAATGCTTTTTTGCACCAACCACATCGTACAATTGCAATGTTTGTGCACCCTTCTATTTCACAACGTGTTGCACAAGACTTTCCAAAATTGAAATCTATAGGATTATCAAATTTATCTGGTTTTTCATTGACGTAACCGCTTTTATACCAGGAATATTTAAACAAATCTATATATCTCGGTGAAGACAGTTGGTTGTGAACCAATGATTGAAGTTTAATTATATTATTTCTCACATGTAAATTCATATCATGATCCATTAACATTACATTATCAGAAAACAAAGTTTTTCCAAATACGGAATCCATAGACATCAAGTGGTTGTATTTTTCCTGTGGTTCCAGTTGGAATTTTTTTTATGTTAATAATTTTATTTTGTGGCATTGTTTCTTCTATAACTTTGTCACAATGACCACTCCAAGAATCAAGTAATAGTATTGAGTGATGGCCTACATAGGGATAAAATATTTTTTCCAACCAGATTTTGAAGTGATCTGCAATTAAACGACTTACTAATTAACTGATCAACGATATTACAATGTAAAAATTGTTATTAGTTCCCTTACTTGTTGTTAATTTTCCAGATTTGGATGCTTCCACGTACACGTTTTCTGGTCTAAATATGTTTTGTTCTACAATAGGGCCAAACTTGCCACTTGGTTCCTTTAAAACAAGAAATAGCGGTGACAACAGTTGTCCAGTAGCTGATATTAGTGGCTGTATAGTATAACTATGCGTTGTTGCTGAAATTGACTGTACCAGACATTGCACTTGCTTTTCTCCTTCTACTGCTAATGTTCTTCCAGAATGCATTTCTAGCTGAAATCCGCTCTGATCTGTATTATACAAATTTTCGAGTCCAATCCTTGGTATACACGATTTAACGTCATCGATAAATGCTTCAGCTTTAGCCGTAAGTTCTGCACTACTTTCTAGTGTTTTTCTTGTTATGAACTTATTTATTTTCCTAGAAACTATTCGGTGTGCTTGCTTAAATTTGAGTAACCAATGTTTAGAAGCTTTGAATCTAATATCATCAAAACCAATTTCTTTTTTAGCTTGTAAGGCCCATCGAATTATATCTTCATCATGGATAATTGAACCACTGTCGAGAGCTGCTTGAAAATTATCCAGGGTATACTGACAAATTTGTGCTACTTTTTCTCTATACGTGCCACCTTTATTAATTGAATGAGCCCAACAACGTAGCTGACTAATAGATGATACTTTTTTGAATCTGTTTTGCACTGTTTTGAGACTTAAATTTTGCTTCGTTTTGCTACTTCTCCAAAATTCTACAGCTCTTTTTTTGTATTCAAAATCTAGTTCTTCATTATCTGCTGTACATTGATTTGTTGGTGCTATATCCGGATCAGGAAAATGATGTTGCACTTCATCTTCAATTATTTCCACATTATGGTCTTTATACTCTTCTTGAAAATCCAAAGAGTCATCAGTAATCATTTCTACATCGTTGAAATCATGTGTTGCATCTATTAAAATTTCTTTTATTTTTTCGGCCAACTCTGTTTTATGATAATTCGTGACACTATCTGGTATGTTTAACGCTTGAAAGTATGCTAATAATAAGTTTAGAACGTTTAACGGATTAATTTTCATTTTTCAATCTAAAATGAAAACAAGCGGTAAAATTTATACAAGCTGTGTTTTTGCATGTAAGGCACGACTGCTACATTTCTACCAGAATAAAACGAGTGAATGTAAATTGAACCAAATCATTAATTTATGCATTGGAAAAGAATTCTCGTTCCACTTTGTGATGTTCGGAAAACTCTATTTTTGGTTTTATTCAACTTTTATTCACTTTGAAATTGAATAATATAAATCTATATAAAATCACTAAAGAAAATTTTCTACAACTGTATGATACCACTGACAAACAAAAAGACGTACTATTTGTACTTTCCGGTATCGAACTAGAATACCCACAAAACTCACTCACTGCCTAAAAAATAACACAGGCAGCTGAGGTAAACACTCGATGAAAACAATCTAAAAATAGAACATACTGATTCGCACATATTGTCAACAACTTTTATGAGTGAAAGACATTTATCTGTGGAATTATCATTGAATGTACGATAACATTCATTAAACTAATGAATGCATATAAAATTCCCTTTCAATAACAACGTGTTCTTTAATTGCAAATGAAGTTCGAGTATTAATATTCTTTTATGTATTTTTACCAATAACAAAAATTATCATAATAATATAATAATAATAATAATAAGAAGAAGAATAAGCATAATTGCAATAGCAATAATAACAGTAATACTGATAATAGCAATGATAATGAAAAATAATAATAATAATTAGAATAATATTTATTATTAAATTTAGATTTTTTGATATATTCATTAAATCGTAGCAAATAGTATTATTATGGAATTCCAGACTGTAAATATTTTACTATAGATACAATAATCATTACTTCGAGAATTCATCTAAAAAACTTTCGGCTTACGAAATAATTGTAACAATGAAAAACTCCCAAGTTTGACAACATTAAATTTTATTACAAAACGCAAAAGAGTTTGATAAACTAATTTTATTAACCTATGTTTTTTCATTTGCAAAAAAGTCTGGACTTTTTGAATTTATAAAATTATATAATTATGCAATTTATGAAATACTTTATAATTTATGAAATTACTTTTGAAATTATGCTAATTTATAAAAGCAGAAAAATAAATAATCTTTGATTGAAACATAAAACGAGACGTTATTTGTTACATACAAAATGATAGAATAAAATATCGGTAATATGTCTATACTCGTGTCTACGGTAAAGCATAGGCCTTCGGCTTGTCTGGAGGTTAGGGGTTTGGAGTCGTTTGGTTAAAAAGCACAACCATTTAGCCTATTTGTTCTTTAGGGGTTTAGGGTTTAAGGCTCTTTAGTTCACATGTACAGGCTACAAAGATCACACATTTGTAAACAAGTTTTTTTGAAAGTTGAAATTTTTTTTCGACATTTTCGTCCACCACATTGGTTTCGCCATTTTGTATTTTTAAAATCTGATATCAGATTTGTAAAGAGCGATCTCGAAAACCCCTATATACAAACCTTCTACAAAATATTATGGATTGAAGTATACTTATAGTTATTTTGTGTTAGGGGTGGTTTACCCCCCTAAGGGGAAGTATCTATGAAAAAACCGAAGAACTTAATTTGTTTATTATAGATGTTTACAAATTTTTTCCAAATTTTTTAGTCGTTTAAAACTTTTTTATTATATAAAATTTTTTTTCGATATTTCCGTCCGCCATATTGGATCCGCCATTTTGAATTTTCAAAATCTGATAACAGATTTGTAATCAGCGACCTCGAAAACCTCTATATACAAACTTTCTACGAAATATTATGTATTGAATTACATATTTACAGTTATTTTGTGTTAGGGGTGGTTTACCCCTTTAGGGATAATATTTATGAAAACACCGAAAGACGTCAACTAAATTTTGTTATTAAGGATGTTTAAACATTTTTTCCAATTTTTTTTAGTCGGTTTAAACATTTTTATTATAAAATTATGCCAAAAAATATATGTTTTCAACCCCTAAAAAATAGGGGATGCTACCCTTACTCTTCAAATCACCATGAAATACTTGCTCTTTTTGTAAGAAATAACCTCCAATTTGTTTCATTGAAAAATATTAATTTTAAGCCGAGATATTTAAAAAAAACGCTTTTTGGGGGTTAACTTTAGGGGAGGTTTTTACCCCTTAAAAGTGAAAATTAGCCGATAAAAAAAAATACGTGTCTCTTATTTTTTTATGTTCTACAACATATATGAAAATCATCAAAATCGGTGATTTCGGGTTGGGTACCTTTCCTTGTTAGACGCCCTAGTTACGTTAGCGAGGGACGCCGAGAAGTTGGTTCACGATCGAGACAACTACAAGCCGCCACCTCCACCGGAACGTAGCCTGCTACCGCATGTCGCCTATAAGGAAAAGCCGGCTACACCAACAGCCACCACTGCGAAAACTCCTAGCGTGAACGCTGTAACAGAACCCGTCGAACCAGCGAGCCCGCTCCAGAGCACGCTAGTCGCGACGGCAGTAAAGGAGGCCCTAGCCCAATTAGGCCTTGCGGGCATTGCTGCCTTTCAGCAGCAACCATCGCAACTACAGCCGAAAGCCATCACAGCGGGTGGAAATAACCCGAAGAACGGCAAGAAGTCGAAGCCGAAAAGTGTCTCTACCGTGACAATTGAAGAGGTAGTAGAGGAGAAAACGAAACGAACGGTACGCAAACCGGATAGTGACCACAATAAAGACCAGAAGGCTCGTGGGCCATATAAGCCCCACGTTAAATGCTATGGTTGCAGTTGGCCACAACACGTAAAAAGTTCGTGCCCAGAATGCTCCCAGAAGTCGGGAAAAGACCAAGGGAAGAAGTGAGTCAGGCCAACACTTCTCCCGAGGCAACAACGGCCTCTAGCGAATCGCTCGATTTAAAGAGCGAGGACGCACTCATGCCGTTGAAGGCCGAAGATCCAAGTCCGGAGGATCACCGTCGCTGGTGGGTGCAGGTTGGAATTGCAGGGTTCAGAGTCCGATCTTTGTTCGACTCTGGAGCTGCACGCACCGCCATTGGCCCGGACGGCATTCAGATTGCCTCGGCCTGTGGACAAACTATTACGTCCTATAAAGGACCAGGAGCGAAGCTCGCTAACGGCCAGTTAGTGCCGATTTATGGTCACGTCGACCTACCCTTTGACGTACAGGGTCGTCGAAAAGTACTGAAAGTCATGATCATGAGCAAACTTGATTCCTCCTGCATTTTAGGGACGGAGTTCATCCGTGCATTTTGCGCCACGTTTAGACCTCGTCAGAATGTCCTAGAGATTGAGGGCACGTCGGAGACTATCCCTCTGGAGTTATCTAGTCTCACTGACGGCGAGAGTAATGCCCTGGCGGCCATTGGCCTAGTTGATGTTACGCCGCGGCAGCGTAACCATTTAAACGAACTGCTGGATAGGTGGCTACCAGAGAACGAACAACCACTTGGCTGCACTTCATTGATCATGCACGCCATTGATGTGGGTTCCGCTCGACCTATCAAGCAGAGGTACTACCCCGTGTCGAAGAAGATTGAGGAGGAGATGCATAAGCAAGTGTTGGAAATGCTAGAAGCAGGAATAATTCGACTTGAGTAGTGCCTACCACCAGATCCCCATGAAGGAGGAAGACATGCACCTCACGGCATTTACGGTGCCCGGACTCGGACCTTTTGAGTTCACCCGGCTTCCTTATGGCGTTATTGGAGGCCCTGCGACGTTCCAACAGCTTAGCGATAAGATTATCGGGCCTGAGTTGGAACCTCATGCTTTTTCGTACCTGGATGATATTATTATCACTACCGACACGTTCGAAGACCATTTACATTGGTTAGAAGTCGTACTCAAGCGGATCAGCGATGCTGGACTCACGATTAATTGGGAGAAAAGCAAATTCTGTTGCAGCGAGGTTAAGTACCTTGGGGTGATGGTAAATCGAGATGGCTTCCGTCCCGATCCGGATAAGGTTGCTCCAATTTTAGACTACCCGGCCCCCAAGAATCTAAAACAACTCCGCAGGTTCCTAGGGATGGTCTCTTGGTATAGGAAATTCCTGAACAATTTTGCGACACTCGCCGATCCTCTCACTCAATTAACCAGGAAAGACGTGAGATATAACTGGGGCGAATCGCAGCAAGAAGCGTTCCTACAAATTAAAACGCTGATAGCTTCGGCTCCAATCCTACATAGTCCATCATTCGACGAAACTTTCACGATTCAGACGGATGCTAGTGACACCGGCCTGGGTGCAGTGTTGACTCAAGTCCATGATAGCGAAGAACGCGTGTTAAGCTTTGCGAGCCGCACCCTGTCAAAAGCCGAGAGAAATTACTCTGTCACTGAACGCGAATGTTTGGCTGTATTGTGGGCGATACGCAAATTTAGAGCCTATGTTGAGGGTTATCACTTCCAAGTTATTACCGATCACAGTAGTCTGAAGTGGCTGCGTAATATGCGTAACCCCAACGGTCGCTTAGCTAGGTGGGCTCTCGAATTGCAAGCCTATGATTTCGAGATTATCCATCGAAAGGGCTCATTACATTGCGTACCAGACGCCTTATCCCGAATGTACGAGGATGAAGACGAGAATACGCCCTTAGACACACTCGGTATAGGAGGAAAATTTACAGACGACCCATGGTATACTGACATGTGTGCCAAGGTAAGGGAAAACCCAACCGAACATCCAAACTGGAAGATCTCGGAGGGCAGACTGTATCATCTACGTCCTGATCCTCTCTTAGACGATATCCTAGACGAACAGGACGAATGGAAAATGGTTTTGCCACCAGAGAACACCGTAGAAGCGATGCGGGAATCGCACTGCGAGCCCACAGCTGGTCACTTGGGCCGCCGCAAGACTTACGAGCGAATCGCACGATACTTCTACTGGAAGGGAATGTATAGAGATGTAAGTAACTTTGTTCGTACTTGCACGGTCTGCCAGCAGTGCAAGGTAGAACAAGCGTTACCCGCTGGGTTAATGGGTCAGCGAAGAGTCCCTGGACCCTGGGAAATTGTCGTCGCTGACATTATGGGTCCGTTCCCCCGGTCGACTCAAGGTTACCAATACATCCTCATCTTCTTAGATGTTTTCACGAAGTGGATCGAAGTCATCCCAATTCGCAAGGCGGATGGAAAAACGATCCGGAAAAACCTAAATGAACGTGTTATTCTACGTTTCGGAGTGCCCGAGGCATTTTTATCTGACAACGGGACGGAATTTCGAAACAAGGTGCTAGCCCAATTTCTTAAAGAACTGAGGATACAACATCGAACTATCCCACCGTATCACGCTCAAGCCAACCCGGTAGAACGTGTCAATCGCACTTTCAAGACAATGATTACGACGTTTATCGAAGGTGAACACAGGTCCTGGGATAAACACATTCCCCAACTAATGTTTGCATACAACACGGCTATCCAAGAGACCACAGGTGTTAGTCCGGCCTTTCTAAATTTTGGACGGCACTTAGAGCCACCCCACAACAGCCGCCGAGCAGAAGAGATTCTCAAGAAAGAAGAGGCAGAAGAACAAGCCATCAAGGACTGGGAAGATAGAATGCAACGTTTGTTGGATCTGCAAGTCCGTACAGCGAGACACGCACAGAGAGCTTCTGAAAAACAAGCAACTTACTATAACGCGAGACGCAGACAATCCGAGTATCAGGTCGGTGACCTAGTCTGGAAGCGTAATCGCATTCTTTCGTCCGCTCTATTAGGCATAAATGCGAAGCTCGCGCCGAAGTTTGCTGGCCCATTCAGAATTACGGCCAAAATTGGACAAGATGTGTAAACCCTCGAGAACGACAAAGGTGACAAGTTCGAAAAGATACATGTAGTCGATTTGAAGAAATATGAGGACGACGAAGACCCATCGAGCGACGAAGAACCAACAGACACCGCAACGACGACTGCGAATCCACAAGATGCTGCCCCGGCTTCGACTAATACGTCTGTAAACGTGGAAGCGCCACGTAAGCGAGGTAGACCGCGGAAGACGCGCATCGTTGTTAACCGTGCGATAACTAGAGTCACGCGCGGAAAGAAAACTAGCGAACCACCTCCTAGTATCGAGAATGAGGAGGTAACCCCGTTAGTAGTACCCCTGAAAAAGCGAGGTCGCCCAAAAGGTTCCGTGAACAAGCGAGAGACTCCTCCTGTCCTGTCCCCTCGTCGTACTCGGTCCAAAAGACCCTCATAAACTTCCTAGAACTCCCTCTTATTGACCTTGCAGATGATGGCGTCAGACCCCAGCTGGATCAGAGTCGTAGAGGGGGGCCGAACCCGCTGGCTTCAGATAGAGGATCTGCCTCTACCACCGACTCCTGACAGCACCACGTCGGCGGGCGCTACGCCCTCCACTACGGCAAAGACCCCCTCGACAGACCACGGCTCCAACGCACCAGCGCCCACGAGAACACCCGAGGAGGCCTGGGAGGCCACCAAGAACCAGCTGGAGCAAGCCAGGGCGCTGAAGAGGGAAGCCCTCAAAGCCGAGGAGGAAGCCTTCTTGGCCCTCGACGACTTCCTGGAGAAGTTCGGGGAGGACGGCCGTGCGCTCGCGGGTAACTACCCGAAGCTAGTGGCGGACGAGCGCGACGTCAGACGCCGCCGCCAAGAATACGTCGAGGGGAGGAAAAAGCGCCGCGCAGCCGAGAAGGCCAAGGAAGCGCTTCAGCAGCGCATCGAGGAGGGGACCCGCTTGGTTGAGGAACTCAACCAAGCCTACGAGGACCGGCGACATCTCGGTCACCCTCCCCCCAAGCTCCTGGAAGAACTGCGACTCGCTAGGCTCAACCTAGCACTGTTGAAGGGAGAGAAAGCACCGCGTGCTACATCTGCTGCATGCTAGGTGTGGAGAGGGGCAGAGAATGCCCGAACGCCCGGAACCACGGGAATTTACTGCGCCTCGCTCGTCAAGCGGCGGGAAGAAACACCCTAGAATAAGGGCCTAAGGCTCTTCAACATTTTTTTTTTCTCTCTTTTCTTCTATTTTTTTCTCCTACTCCCTTATTTATTTATATATCTTTTTTTCTCATTCTCTCTAAATACAGTTTCCTTCAATAAATAAGCCTCTTCAAAAATTTTTCCGTCTCTCAATGTTGATTTATTTACCCTTCCTTACTAACCTTTTTATTGCATGCTAGCGAGTTTTATAGAGTGAGAGCTGGTACACCTGGCGGTTACCCAGCGTCTGGAGGGGGGGGTGTATGACGGGCGATATTAGCACGTCATAAGCTCAGCATGCCGCGAGAAGAAAGACTTGTACTAAATTCACACTGTTACAGGTACCAGCGCTGGCAAGGCGGGGAGAGCCGCTGGACGACGCGAGAGAGGCGGAGAGAGAGAGAGAGAGAGAGAGAGAGAGAGAGAGAGAGAGAGAGAGAGAAAATTCGGCCAGATACGATCCGACCTTTGAACTGACTCCTCGCGAGACGCTCAGTACTTTCGGGAGATAGCTGTTAGGAGAGTAAAAGTTGAAGTGTGTGAGTTCGCGTGCGTATACGACATTGCGTCTCGCTACCGCATCCGGAACTGCACCGATGGGGTTTCGACTCCTGACAGCGAACATCAGGGCGATACCGGCTAATTGTAAGTGCCAGCTCTCTCTCTCTCTCTCTCTCTCTCTCTCTCTCTCTCTCTCTCTCTCTCTCTCTCACTACACTCGCCAGGGCTCTCCTTATCCTCCCTCGTACCTGCGACCTCGCTTGCTCGCATGCAAGCCCTGTATATAGTTTGTCAATAAACGCTGTGACAGTTCCTCAACAATCTCGACAGTCGTTATTTTGCATGTTCCTCCGCGTATACTTGTACCTCGCTCCATCACCGACCCAGCCGCCTCCGCGGGCTTGCGTCTCGCATATGTACGAGATCGCAACATAACTGGCCTGGCCGGAACCTATTCAGCACTAGGTGCTATCCCGACTACTCTCTTTCTCGAGAGTAACGAGGTCTACGGACCTTGATTATAGCGGAGCTGGAAACTGAGCAACTGCATCCAGTACACCGTTATAATATAATATCAAAGTTTGATAATATTATTATATTCGATTTGAGTTATTTGATTTAATTAAATGAGAGCAACTACTTTATTATTTTTGTAATCAGATTTACATATTTTATCAAAGTTTGGTAATATTCGACATTAATTTGATTTAATTATAACAGAGAATAGCGATTTTTTGCCTTATAACTATGGCAATTGGTGTATTTTTGAAGGATAAATAATTATTGAATTATTAATTTTTATTGATAAGAATGTTACTGTTTTTTTAAAAGAATTAAAATATTATTATCAAAAGTCAATTAATATTCATAGGATTAGTGGAATAGAAAAATGTATAATCTGAGAATATCCATGAATTTGAATTACTTTAATAGGTGTATTAAACTGTCAGTGTGCAGCACAATAAAGTGTAAAAAATTATTTTATCTCTTAAAAAGTAATGTTGATAACTTAAGTTAAATGGAAGCTATGTGAAGGTGATGATCAATTGTTATTATTTTATCTGCGTTATATTAAAGTTAGATGGTTGAATTTTTACATAGATATTTGTAAAATTAGTCAAATATAAGTTACCGTAACAGTTTTTACTTAATTGTCTTCGTTGGAATTTTCAGATCGAGGCCTATGATAAATTTTGGATTTGTCGTGTCAAATTTCTTGTTAGCATTTTTTTAGAGGATCTACTATTTCTAGCTAGTTGTATTTCTAAATTCTAGTGTATTTTTATATGCAGAAAGTTATAAAAACTTTGTCTCTTTTCTTAATGCATTAATAAGTATTTTCACTTTTAATAGTTACAAGAAGTTTTGAACATGATACTTGCTTTTCAAATTTTGTTGTTGCTTTTATTCGAAAACTCATATACATAAATATACATAAAATAGATAGTGAAATGAAATTTAAAGTTAAATTGATCTCAGATAACATATTTTAAATTTTTATTTGGACACTCATGTGAATATTATGGTTTATTGCGAAATGTAAAAATCGTGCAGTATTTCTAGTATAGAAAAAAATGTATATAAATATACAAAAGTGTATAGAATTGTACGTAAATGTGTAATTTTGTACAGGTATTAAAAGTGTATTATTTGAGATAAATTCAATTGCAATTTTTAAAAGTGAAGATTTTCATTATTGTCTTGAGAAAAGAGACAAAGTTAATGTATCCTTCTGAATGTAAAAATACACTGGAAACCAAAAATATAATTGGTAAGAGTTAGTAGATCTTTTGTAATAATTTTTATGAGAAATTTGACTCGGCTGTTAGCAAATATTTTATAGGTCTTGAGCTGAAAATTTTAACAGGTACTGTAATTTAATTCTAAACATTTGAAAAAATATTTGTGCAAAAATCTAGATATGTAGCTTCAATATAATGCAGATGGCAAAGGTTAATGGATTTGGATATCGGCTATTAAAATTATATGGCTTTTATTTACTAGTTTATATTTACTTAAGCTACCATCATAACTTTGTAAGATGTAAAATAATGTTAAGTATGATTTAATTAAAAAATAATCAACAATACAAGCCTTCATTAATAAATCATTTTCTTCTTATATTGAATAAGTGTTATTATACTATATGATATTAACCTCAAAAGGTTAAGTATACATGCAAAGCGCTTTATATGTATAGAAGCGAAACTGGTTAGATTGTATAAGTAGTTTTCACCATAGAAAATATGCCAGCCAGATTGGTTAAAATTTTACTAGGAAAATATCAAGACAATAAGAAGTTATCTTGTGAAAAATATTTACATCAAATTTTACATACAATTTTATGTAAAGATTTTAAACCATTAGATATAAAATTTCACATGCACGAATAAAATTGTAAGACTTTATGTAATATTTCACATAAAATTTTACATATTGATCTTTACGTACAATTTTATTTAAAATTTTACGTAAAGTTTTACAATTTAATTGATTTATATAAAATTGTACACGTAAAAGTTCTAAATTATTACATGAAAATTTGATGTAAAATTCGGTGTAAATATTTTGAACAAAGTATTATTATTAAAAAATGTTGTAATATACCAGAGAGATAGTTAAATGTAAAATTTCATAAAAATTATGCACTAATTAAGTTTTTTTGTATGAAATTATACAATTAAAATAGAAATCTAAATTAAATAGATAAGTTTTTGTGGGAAATTTCAATTTTAATCTATCAATAATTTTGTGTTTATATTGTAATATCAATTCTTTCAAAGTATATGGACCTCAAAAATGTTAAAAAATGTACAAAGTTATTTGGAATAATAATAGACATATTAAATATTTAAATTATAATTTATTTTTTAGAACCAAGTTTTAAGCAACGTTTTCGAGGAGTTGCAAAGGAGTTGACAATCTTCGCCAAAAAGGAGAAATGTTGCGTGAATTGCAGCAAAATAATCGAGGTGAATTATTGATTATTTTGTATTAATTAAACTTTAGTATTTCAAATAAAGAATTGAAAATAATAAAAATTTATTAAAAATGATTGCAGGTAATAATAGAGGAAACAATAATCGAGGAGGAGGAAATGGCAGAGGAAGAGGCAAGGAAAGAGGAGGAATTTTTATATATCACTATTACAATAAACAACAATAATTATATAACTTGTAACTTATAACTATATGTATTTAAATACAAAATAAAAATTAAAAAAAAATATGCATGACTGAGTTTTACATGAAAATATGTATTTTATAGTACACTAGCAAGTTTAGATGCGCTCCGCGCGTTTTTTTTTAATATATACGCAGAATGCGGTTATCTTCAAAAATGGTCAAAATAGTACATTACTCGCTGCGCTCGGGTGCTAACTGCGCCGTGTAAAAAAGAACCATTTAAGTCAAGAGTATCGTAGAAAATTTTATAGCACAGACTGCTAAAATCTGCAAGTCTCGCCTATTCGTGACTGTTAAGTAGGAGTTTTTACTGCCCTTTTAACTAATAATCCCCGGGAATACGAACCAACCAGCCCCCTATACAGGAGACGCTAACACAAGGTGCTAGCTGCCGCGGCTCAACTGTTTGTTTGGATTTGAATATTGACGATGGTGATTGAATATATTTAGTATATTTCACTTACTTTGTTTCGTAGAGGTAGATGGCTGTTGAGTTGACTTAAGACAATACCACACTATCTCCAAAATCGGAATGATCCGTTCTCTAAAAACCACTTGGGATTGGGTTTGGCAAAATAATCAAACGTGACGTCAAATTAATTAACACTCAATGCGATAGATCTTCTTTCTCTGGGTTTTATTTTCGTGATTTAAATATTTGTTTAGTACATAAATTTTGACGTATGCTTCTAAATTAAACTTTGACTATGACGATTAACCAAAACTCAAACTGAAACTCTATTATAGAACTCAATGTAACACTCAATATAATACTCAAAAATGAATAAAATGCGTCCTTACTCTTGGATCGCACATACTGGAATGGAGATTCGGGTGAGGTGGTACTACAGAGTCAGGGCTTTCTCCCACGCAGGGTGCTTACTTCTCCTCTCTTCGCACTTCAGCCTAGCCGCGCTCTCTTTCTTACTTATAGGCCTAAGCTACGGTCAACGGCTAAACTGCAGCGTCGACTGTGCACGCGCGCTTTCACCCGAGGGAGGAGAAGTTTGTTTTTGGTTTAGGATTACTTCTTGCGCTCGTTAAGCGTCGAAGTTTCTGGATTTTTCCTACTGTCTTTGTATTTCTTGATTTAATATTTCTGAATATTTATGCAGAAACTTCGTCACTTAACAGTGACTAAAGTAGTCCTTATTTGCACCGTGAGGTTAGCGCACGAGCGTAGCGAGTGTGATAAACACGGTGCAAAAAAGGACTACTTTAGTCACAGATAGGGGTGACTTAACAGCGGATTTTAGCCATACTGTTCTATAAATGTTTTTTTAGATCCATATGTTGAATACTAAGCATTCTACAAAAAAAGTTAAATTAAGTAGTTGTAGATCTTTGAAAAATACAACTATTTTCTATTGACATGATATCATGAAAATGCTTATAACTCAAGTTCGTAGCTAATCGGTTTCCTGTAGCAAAAAAAAAATCAATTATTTATCATAATACTTTGCGGCTCTACGCTTTACATGAAAATGTTGAAGATAAAAGTTGTAGTTAAATTCTTAAAACACGGCTGTTTACGGTGACAAACTTGCTTACTCTCTATTTATCATTTTCTTTATTTAGTTACAATTTGTTAGTTCGCAATGGCCAGTGCAATTGTTGAAATTTTTGAGTTAATGAAATATATCAATGGGGGAAGTAGAGCATTTGAAGAAGATTGCAGTATCTTAAATTCTAATTATATTCTATTATGTGGGCTTTGTAGTACTTCAATGTGTGATATTGCGCTTTTTATAACCGATTCCGGTGACGCAAACAATCAGTTTACACTAGTTTTTACTTCAATCTCCGTACCGCGGACTCTTACATCTACAGAAGGGGACGACGTATAGGTCTAGGAACATGTATGCCTGGCGTGGCAGAGGTGTCGAAATAAAGCTTATTACACAATGTTTATTCTGAATAACAATAATCGTATATTCTGCAACCCCCAGTATGGATCAGACTTAGTCTGATTACAAGTTACTCGTAATAATTCAGCTTTGAACTCGGCGCGTGATGTTATTCGATGATGAACGAACTCACCAAAATAAACGTGATAATCCCCGGTTACTGGTTTGACGAACAAATAACGAACTTTTACTAGGAAAACAACCAAGACCAACCGTGCTTCCGTGACTTTAAATTCCGTATTTAAATCGCCCAAAATGGCGTCGGCGTCGCGATCAAATGACGCGGCGTCCGTCAAGATGGCGTTCGGTCGTTATAGTTGCCCTCTGGGAATCGCTGGTATTTATTCGCTCGTTGTCGCCTTTCCCGCAGTGGGAATATTTGCGGAAAAGCGCGAAAATCTCCTAAAACGTCGCGAAACCCACCGCAATAAGGGATACTTCGGTGGCGGAACGAACAACGGTTATTCGTAAGGCGACACTGCGACTACTATTCGTTGAGAGGATAACGCTACAGCCGCTCGACGACGCCACGCAACTATTTTACGGGAATTTCGGGTTGCCGGACTTGAAAGGCCAACGGCGTCTCGACTTAGTGTTCTCCTAATTGTTGGATCTGTTGATCGACAGTGGCTCGATGGTTCTTCCCGATGAGGCTCGATCGCCTAGCGATCAACAGCGGCGCTACGGAACACCAGAGACCATTACTGGATCGTTTATCGACTCTACAACGGCTCAGTAATTCCCCTATTTCGAAGCTGGATCGCTTGGCGATCAACAGCGGCGCTACCCAATTAGTCGACGATTTCTGGATCGCTTAACGATCAACAGAAGATTGACAATTCTCCGAGTACGTTGCTGGATTGCTGAGCAATCGACAGCGGCTCAACAAATTTATTAAAATGGCGGGATCCAGTTAGATCGACCGCGTCTAAACGCCCCGAAACGAGTATTCTCTCGTTCTCGACACACGTAATTTCGTTCCGCGTCACGTACCCCAACCAATACATCCACGACCAACAATTAGTGGCCCTCGTGCCGAATATGGAACAACTTACTTAATCTTCTTCTTCGACTCCGACTTCTTCCTACTGCCCGGCGACTTCCTCTATCTCTCGCTCTGGATCCGTTGAAATGGGGTTGGTGGTAGCAAGTGCGTCCTTTCGATTCAGCAGTCGAGGATATTGTGTTCTAGAAGGAAGTCTCGTTCACCCTAATAGTCCTGCGCGTTCCCAGAAAACCCGAATCCGCGCCCCCTATATTAATTAACGGCGGCGTGACACCGCCGGCGTCAAACGCACGGACGTTCCCTTCCGTCCGCGTCTAACGAGCGACAAAGAGACAGCGCGAACATGTCATATCGTCCTGACGCGGCATCTAGCTCTGAAGTTATATTCAAGTCATCGTGCAGTCGCGGTGCACGGGACTCCCACTAGCGCACTGGACCGCGGCAGCGCTACCGTGAAGGGCATAGTCACCTGCCAAGCCCGCAGGGGAGCCACCGCTGCTCCACGAGGTGAGGTGAGGTTATTTTCCTCGGCGCGACGACAATCAATGTTATTGTTCCTCTGCTGTATGATAAATTGCAGCAGGGGAAATTGATTGCGCAGACAATTTAGTGTACACATGTAGCCGAGCAGGCTACACGTCTCAAATGTTCAAAATGTGTAAGTGGATAAATACTTTGATTTGTGATTAAACTTTAGTTTGTTAACCGATTACCCACATGAAATAAATATTCAAATCACCACTAATAATGGTAACAGTAAGACTCTGAACACTCATATAGTTGTCAGGCAGGAAATTCTGGGCAGTGCAATTGTAGGTGTTTTTTTACTTCTAAATCAATAAGTAAATGGGAAATTGATGCATTTTATTGAAATTTTTAAAGCAGTTTATCTATATTATTAGGAGAAACAAAGATTCAATTGAACTGATTGAATTGTTGGGTTGCACTGATTTATGACAACAGTAGGGACAGATTAAACAATTAGTTTATCGGTTAAGGTAACTACATTGTTGATTGTTTTGGTATAATTCTTAGTACTTCTAAATTCTACCGCTAGGTGTGCCACTTTTGCTTGGACGCCCGAATATTTATGTAGTTTATGATTCGGATCGTTTGTTCAATTTTCATATTGAAGTTTACACTCTATATTTAATTAGTATTTTAGATTTTAGTTTGTTTTGACTTTTCAATTTTAAATTGTGAATTGTATTACATATATTGTTGGTGCATACTAATATTGTTGAATAGTAATTTTTTTTTTCTTATTATTAGTCATATATGTGCAAGTATGATTACAATTTGTTAAATTGCACAACTGTTCCATGTATGTGTATCCTGCTTTCTATAAAGTACTACAATGGAATTATTAGATAAGTAATTTATTATAAATTAAAAACAAAAATTATTGCTTAAAACTTTTTCTATTAAGCATTTACTTTGTGGAATTTATTTTACTGTTGCAGGTTCTTCAATGTTTATAATGTTTGTAGCAGATGAATTTTTCTACCAGCCTCTTGACTGGTAAAGTATATTATTTTTCATTTATTAAAATTATTGTTTATCTTGTATATATGATAGAAGGATATTGATTTTGTTGCATTTTATTGCAAAGTATAATATGTCATTGATATTTCATTATAGTCAAAAATTGCATAAAAATTTGTTTGCGGTTAAAATTATGATTAAAATATTATTCTTATTTTAATTTTTATTATTATTATTATTAATTTTTCAATGCAATAATGATTGTTATTTATGATTGTTATAATTTGCTATGTATAATCTAGTTACAATTTAATTAATGTATACAATGCATAAGTTACAATTTAGTAAAAGTATCTTGTTCAATATTTGTTTAAGAAGTCGATTCTGTGATGCAGTAACCATATATCATTGAGTTAATGATTTAAATTTTTATATTTTTATAATTCTGAGGCATAGTATTATGTTCAGAGCAAGCAAGATTATAGATTTATCGTTTTAGATTTTGTGTTTATATGCGGTAGTTGTATATGTATGTACACATCTATACATATGTAAGTATTTAGTGGACGCAAGAATATAATAAAAAAGTCATCAATTCAAGATTTAAGAAGTAACATGCAAATATATATATATATATATATATATATATATATATATATATATATATATATATATATATATATATAGTAATAAAAGCAATATAAGTGTCTTGCTGCTGTCAGCCATAGCAAGGCAGCACACATTATGTGTACGACATGATAAATTAGTGGTTGACAAAGACAAGCCTCTACCGTTCACAGGCTTACACGATACGGACTGTGCAATAATATATGGTGATTATGCGTGTACTTTTAAAAAAAGGAGTGATAAGAAAGTAACAGGATTACAAGATTCAGGAAGATAGAAGAAAGAGAAGGATTAGTCAGAAAAAAGGTAAAAGGAAGTAGAGTTAAAACATTTTGAAAATTTAGTCTAGGCATGGTGTAGAGTTAAAGTAAAAAAAGTTAGTTCAAGCAAGTATGAGCAAGTATGTGTAATATTAGGTTATTTTGAAAATTTAGTCTAGGCGTTGTGCAAAATATTGTATATTCAGTATATATAGTGAGTGTAAGTGCAAAAAGTTTGTTCAAAAAAGTATGAAATGTAATATAAGGTTTTTTAAGAAATTTAGGCTAGGCGTAGTGTAGAATATAGTATATTCAATATATATTGTGAGTTTGAGTGCAAAAAGTTTGTTCGAAAAAGTATGAAGTGATATATAAAGTTATTTTGAAAATTTAGTCTAGGCGTTGTGTAGAATATAGTATATTCAGTATATGTAGTGAATTAGAGCGCAGAAAGTTTGTTTAGAAATGTATGAAGTGTAATATAAGGATTTTAAGAAATTTAGGCTAGGCGTAGTGTAGAATATAGTATATTCAATATAGACAGTGCATTTGAGCGCAAAAGGTTCATTTAGAAAAGTATGAAGTGTAATATAAGGTTTTTTAAGAAATGTAGGCTAGGCGTAGTGTAGAATATAGTATATTCAATATATAATTACAATAGAATCACAATTAATTTACTGCACATTTAGTCTGTTTCATAGTATGAGCCATGAACTTCCAAAGGTTAAGTTAGACCATCATTGTATTTAACTCGCATTCCGACCGCGTAGGGTATTGCTTTCTCATAAGTTTTTGTAGTACAGCCATGCGATAGAAGGATATTGCTTTTTCATACGTTTGTTTAATAAGCAAAGTGGTAGAAGGATATTGCTTTCTCACACATTTATGTTACATATACATACATATCAGAACTACCTGTCATTATTTCAAAAGGTAATAATATAATATATTTACTATGATTAAAATTAAAAATAAAATAATACAATGAAACTTTAAACTTATAAATATATACTCTGCAGGTTGCGTATTATTATGGACAATGCAGGAAAAATTAAAAATTTTTTGCACGAATGCACATGTCAAAAGACACAAAGATGTGAAAGACTAGGAGTGCTCAACATGCCACAAAACTTTCACGAGAAAATCTCAATTAAATGTTCATGACAAAACAGAAATAAAAATTTAAGATTGTACGAGTGTAGTGATTGCAAAGAAAAAATTTTTACAAAAATCACATTTAGAACAGCATATATCAACTCATGGAAAAATCTGTAAACACAAATGTGAGATTTGTGAGAAATGTTTTTCAAGAAAAGCGATTTTAGAAAGACATTTACTCGTCCATTATAAAAATGAGTACACGTGTAACTATTGTAAGAAAACATTTACATTAAAAAAAAAAAAAAAAAAATAGAAAAGCACATCGTAGCTCACATGGTAGAAATAGAGAATCTATCACAATTAGCTTTATCGATACCCCTTATGTTTTGAATTATATTATTTGTATTGTTTAATTGCACCTGATCCTGCTAAAAATAAATACATTTTTTTGTACGTAAAGATACGTACAAAAATATGTATTTATTTTCAACAGGTGAAATAAGTATTATAATGAAATATTTTTGTAACAATACCACTTAATTATACACCAATAAAAATAATGAAATATTTAATATGTATTTTATTTATTTCTTTTTAATGAAAAATACACGTAATATTAAGTGCATTTAATACACATACGCACACAGAAACAGTATTAAAACAATTTGGCTATTTAGAATATTATTATTAAGTCACAAAATGTTATAACAGCCTTTTTTAATTAAAGTATGAAATAGTAAAAACGTTACGAAGTAATATCAATTCCTAATTCAAAGTAATATAAAAATTGAAGTTTTATTTTATTAATATTATTATACTTATAATTTACTGCATTATAAAAATAAACTCTTGTGTAACTATAAAGTTACATATACACATATCAAAGTACCTTATCGTTTATCTTCTTATTAAAATAAAATATTTTACTTTCAGTTGAATAATATTTTTATCTTTTAAGGTTACAAGTACTATTGAAAAATAATAAAATATTACTTTATTTGTAAATATTCTTTTTTCTCACTTTAACATATCAATAATTAAACACTCACTGTGTAAAAGCTAAGCTAGTATTGAAAACTTTGAAAGTATTCTTTTTGTACGCAACAGTTTAACACTTAATCATACTATGCATTACCTAATTTAGAATGTAAGTACACAAAGTTAAACATATTATGTTTGAATCACATTTCTTAAACGACCTACATATAATTAGCCTACATCTCACTAATTAATAGTCTTTTTCGATTAAACTTTTGCCTATTTTAATAACAGTTAATCTCAATCAAAGATGAAAATTATTTTCCTGTCATTAATGATTCAAGTAATAAGAAAATAAATCTTCTAAATAGAATAAAATCTATAACACTTAATTAGTGTCTCAATGCTTTTGAAATAATAAGGTTATTTCCTTTACCATCAAAAAACTTTGAAAATGATCAGTGGTCAATATTTCTATTCATTTGGGCGAATGCATTTTACAGGTCTGCATCCACGCTCCACCAATTCTGGTTGCATTGCTTGAGTTTCTGAATCTAGTTCTATGGCATCCATGTTATCGCAAAAAATAGTGACCAGGGAATCTACAAAAAATAAAGGTTAATAAACCGCTATTTCAAATTTTAAATGGAAGAATAATATATAGACAAAAAATAATATATAAAAATAACCTTGGCCTTTTACTATTCCTTTAACCTTGACGTGATCCCCTATTTCAAGATGGGAAATTTGAAATTGTTTTACTTGGATTGTGAGTTTTTTTTGTTCCATCAGTTATGGCACAGATACCATAATTTGTAAGACCACTTCGATTATGGATGAGAGAAAATTATGTGCGTACATAGCCTGAAATTTCTAAGAAAAGTATTGATATAAATATTAAATATAAATACATATGAATAAAGGTATTAATTAAAAATTATTATATACCAATTAAGCCTTGCACGGTATGAATATTATCAAAAGTTACTTGATGCAATTCATCTGGAGCTGTGGGAGATAGTAAGTAGTAACCCAGAAAAGTAAGACTTGTGACTTGTGTTCTCTTTTACAAGAAGTTCGAATCCAACCATATTATTTTCTTCTTTAGATTTGGAAAGGCTAATTGGCACGGCAGTAGGCACCATTAATGTTGACTACCTGCAAACATAATATAAATGAAAAGATATAAATCTCAAACTTTAATATAATAGGGGATATTATATAATACTTACCCTATTTGAGCAAATGTCTTTTAGATACTTGTTAACGAACACAGGATCCCATATAAGGACACATATCCTTTTACTGCCATTACATATTGAAAATTTAAATAATATGTCTTTGTTTGGCCCTGATATAGAAGGTGCCGTAATGGAATCTATGTATCCGACAATATTTCTACAAAGAAAAAAAATACAATATTCATTAGAAAAAACGAAAAAAATTTTGAAAATAACCTCAAATATATAATTTTATCAATAAGTACTTACATAGTGGGATCACGATCTTCGAATTCTTCCATTTCTTCGTTTGTAGTGAACTAACATTTCAAATCCATTTTTGTCGGGTCAATAATAATTTAATAAGTATAATTAACAACAATTTTTTTCAAGGATCGTATCGAACATATACATCATATGACCTGACGCGCTGCTAACTGCCGAGACACTGTATGATGAAAAATCAATATCCATTTGTATATAACTGTGCGGCCAACTTCACGGTCCTAACACTTGTTGGGGCTAACTTAACGGTCCTAACATTTTATGATTTGATTTGAGCATTTTATGAATACACTCGTGTATTATATCAAAGGTAGCTGTTTTTATCAATATTTTGGTTGAAAATCATAGTTAGGCATAATAAAACATGATATAAGTCAAAATATATTAGGAACATCAATGAAATGCATATATATTGTAAAATGAAAAATGCGAACCTCAACATAGAAGTAAATAGTAGCGCGGGCGCCGCGGCTTCGTCTGCTTTTCAAACTCGCCTTCGTGGCGCTACCGCGCGACTTGATTGAAAAATAATATCCTGCGCTGTAGGGTAAGTAAATAGTTCTATTCATGTGGATCGCGTACGTGCAATGACAATTTACCGATAATGTTCTAGGTCGTGGAAATCTTATATTCCTCCTTGAAATTCCCATAAGAATTCTGAGGTGCCTCCTTATTTTTATTAGAGTCACTTTTATATTAATATATTCTGTCCTCCTCAAAATGCCCAATAGAATTTTGCGGAGGCCATTCAAAGTCTCCAATGGATTTTTGAGGACCTCCTCAAAAGTACAGTTTAATATATTCGCAATTTGAGGACCATCCTCAAATTGCCGAAAAATCCTCAAATTGCCGTATTGGTCTCGAAAAAAGCCTCAAAGTGCCGATTTGATGTGTGTGTATATGAGAGTGTGTATATATGTGTGTATATGAGAGAGGGGGGGGGGGGGCAGCAACAAAAATGTTTGAAGCACTGTACGTGAGTTATATTCCGCTAGATCTAACAAATCTAGAGAGGAAAAGAGTAGAAGAGAATTTACGAGTAAGTTCCAGCCCACGATTCGTCAAATGCAGGTAACGCCAGGGACATGTTGAAAGATCTGACGAGAATTTATTGTATCGAAGACAAATGGAATCATTAGTAATGTAAAAACGTTACGTATGAGTATTTTATAGCACATTTTGTAATCGGGACAAGAAACTAACAAGATTGCAGATATGCCAATAGTAATTTCTCCGTAAAACAAATTGCGTCCATTTTTTTATTTACCCATTCTGCTACTTACCTTGCTTACCATTATTTTTAAAACCAATGTCGAAAACCGCTGCAATTCTTTGGCACGTAGCTTCCTCCAACGAAATTCATAGGTCCAATAAATAAAATATTGTTCAAATATACAGTATATTCATGATTTTTAAAATACTTTTATCTTAATTATTTCACTAAAGGAGCAACTGTCATAATATCTGATGAACTTGATGTTTCACAGTGGTCGTTTTATATGTCGTTGATTTGCGTGACAAGATCTGGAGGTGATGCGACTCGTGTCGTGGCTCCAGTTGAACTGTTTCTGGTCGGCTCCAGCGTCGACCGTCGAAGGTCTCGATCGTTCCGCCTCTTGTACCGATCACCTATCGGATTGGCAGGGACGGAGTGTGCGCGGTCCGGATAGCGCGGCGGTGTCGAGGGCAGCTGGCCCAAGCGGCCGGCCGTTTACTGTTTTATGACGCTGGGGATTTCCCGCTCCGGTGAGCTTTAGCCGCCCGCATCGAGGTGCAGATGACCGCAATAAAAGGGTTCGAGCGCGGGCCCGAGCGTTTTACTGCTTCCTCGATGCGGAGGGCTTAATTGTCCTAATGCGCTCGGCTGGGCCGGAAAAACCGAGTTCTAATCCGGGCCGCGTCATTCGAGGCACGAACGCTGGAGTCTTCGCGTGCGCGTTCGCGTGAGGTTTGTATGTGTGTGCGCGCGTGTGTGAATGCGAGTGTGTGAATGTGCGAGTGGGTGCTGTGTGGCCACCACATTAATTATTTTTTTAAATCACCGTTTTTATCATAACAATTGAACGTTCCAGTCAATCTGGAAAATCTTGTATAAAAAAGTAGGCAATTTTATGTTCTTTAAGATACACTATTGTTGAATATATTGTATAAATCATATCATCAAAAAAAGCAAAAATAATTTTTCAAAGATCGAAAATGGCTATAAGATGGCCATAAAATGGTCAGAATCATAAAGAAAATTTTTCCAGAATTCAATATCAGAAAAAAGTATATGCATATCAAATTTTATTACGATCGGTCGCGTGGTTCCAGAATCATAACGGTATACGTACATACACACACAGTTATCCGCACAGACATTTTCTAAAAACGCATGATTCGAACTCTAAACACCTCCAAATACGATCCTATAATGTTTTAGCAAAACTGAAAATTTTACTATTACGAAGCTTCCTCTAGGAGGGAGCAAAAATTTGGTTATATATAAAAAATAGAAAATTTTATTATCTGATCACATACCTGAAAATCAAAAGTTTCATCGCAGTTGAAAACTAATACAAATCGTCCTAATTGGTGTCCAAGTGCTTTAACGGATTCAGTTTTTCCAGTACCAGCGGGTCCAAATGGCGAACCACCTAAACGAGACTCTAAAGCTTGTGTCATTGTTAGATAACACCTATCTGTTAATGGTGTTTGTACAAGTCTATCTTGAACCCCCAAATATTCAAAACCATAAAAGAATTTAGCATTTGCCATATGTATAGTAAGTTGTTGAAGAACATCAATTTGTTTAGGATCAAAATAAAATCTCATTTCGCAAAGCCACTCAAACGCCTTTGGATTCGAGACGTTATTATAAATTAATCTTCTTGTAACAGTGCGTTTATGAACGAATTCATTTATTAAGTGCTCAAGCTTCTTTCTGCGCAAGAGTGGCTGTTCTTGCAAAACAGAATCAGCTAAAACGTTTAACGTACTTTCGACCTGAAAAAGTACGCGATCAAGAGGATTTGATCCCACATTATCTTGAAATTCTTGCAATGCAGTTTCTACATCTTCTGACCAAAGAATCTGTGCTGCCAAAATGATGATTTGAGCTTGATATTTATCGCACCAACTCATAAGAGCTGATGAACTCATTTTTTCACCTTTTAATTCTTTTATGTCCTGCACAGCACTAGCGAGACTAGACGCTAGAGTAACCCGCATTTCTTTCTCCACCAGACTAAGCCATTCATTGATTTTAGGATGATTTATGGTTGATACAGGATTTTGAAAAATTACTTCTTCTCCCTCTCTAGAAGCTATACCAATAACTATTGTATTGTCTTCGTTAAGTATTATTGATGCGACCCCTGCAAACATTTTCTTGAAATGTTTTTGAAGCCTTGCTACGTTCTTACTATTTCCAATTATTTCTAACAGATCTTCATCGCCAACAAAATAAAAACGTGGAAAAGAATTTCTTTCTCTTTCTAAATATTCTCCCAACGCTTTTTGAATTTTGCCGAGAAGATCTGCAAGACGCTCCAATGACCTTTGTACTCCAGGAATATTTAAAATATCCATAACCATAGGACTTTTTGAAACTTTTTTCATTAAACCAAGAAATTCAGAACTGATACTTTGAAAACGAGATGTCTCAACCGGTAAAAGCGTTTTTATATCAGCGCTACTTGAAAAAATACCTTCTAAATATACCCATCTTCTTTGCACATCTATCCAGATATCGAACAGAGAATTAATTCGATTAAGTTTTTCTTCCCAAGTAAGTGCTTCTTCTTCAAATACTTTGTAATAAGGGGATAATTTCATTGCAGCAACTGAATTAATGTGTTCCTTTACTTTGTTGAAAAGATCGTCCCAACCTCGAATTAACCGGCACTTATTTTGATAGTTAATTAATTCTAATTCATAATTCTGCCATGATTCTCGTACTTGTTTTAAAAATTCTTCCAGAGCCATTTCGCCTTGTGCTACTAAAATAATATCTTTGACTGCTCCTTCATTCTTTTGAAGATTAACATCCCATACTTGTCCAAGAGTTAATTCACTCAGCAACCAATCTACTCTTAAATGCTTCATTAATAATTTCCAATGCCTTTCTTTCAAGGCATCTGATTTAAGTTCAACAATTAACATGTTTACTTTAGTATAGTTTTGAAGTAATTTTTTTACATATTCGTATGAAGAATATTGACGTAATCTTGCAGGTAACTCTTTCAATTGCGTTAACATAGTATCTAATTGTAGGCGAAGTTTCCTGGGTTGAACGGAAAGCCATGGTTTTTCTCGTGTTTCATCAATTTGCGTCCAGATTTTTGATAATTCTGACCAAACTCCTTTTAAATCTTGAAGTTCTTCAAAGACCACTTGCATCCGATCCTCATTTACGCTTATAACTCCAGGTTCTAAAAGTTCTAAAGCTTCTTTGGCTTTAGCAACATTATCTCGCTCTTCTTTTAGTCGTGTGTATTTGTTCTCGAACAACTGAAGTTGCTGTAAAGCATCGTCTGGTCGTAAGTGCCCTTCAACGGGTTTTCCTTGTTCCCAATCATTAAGAAAATCACATGTTCTAGTTTCAATAGCTTTATCTTCTGCAACTATCTTTAATTGTAATGATGCTACTTGAGTTTGAATACAGGTATCTTTCCTTTTTATAATTTCGTTAAAAGCACCCCATTCACCTTCTATGTTATCGACATGTAGCCACTGCGATGGAAACTGAAATCGCTGACGTTCGAGAATCCTTTGGCCGTCTCTATAGATATTGACCTGTTTTTCCCAAACTTTCATTTTCCGTTTTAAAGACTGCACATACGTTATAAAACTGACCGCATCCGAAGTGCTTGCTGCTTCAATAGAATGCGATTCTAAATCACTTCTTGATCGTGAAACTTGTACATGGAAACTTGCCATTTCATTTCCAAGTAGGGATCCAAATTTACCCAATGTTTCTTTATGCCAAGAATCGTATTTTAACGAAACTTTACTTTGAACTTTAGCAAAATCTATAATGACAGGTCCGAATTCTCTTCTTGTATCTGATGTGTCAAAAGTGGTCCGCGTTTTTTTAATATCATTTAAGCACTTCATCCATAATGAAATATCTTCGTTTAATTTACCATATAAATTTTCAGGTTGCAAATCCCATAGTGACTGATACCTTAACCACTGATCAACATAACTAACGATTTCGTCCATTTTAAACTCTATAGCATCGTAAGCTGCCTCTAACGAATTTTTACCAGATGGTAATTTTGTTAGTAAATTTCTGTAAGTACTTGACTCTTGTTTATCTAAGCCGACTTGGTATCTTGAACTTTGTAGGCGAGCCTGAAATTATGAAGACCAATTATTAGTTGATAATATGTAAAATAAATAATCTAAATTAAATGTTAATTTAATTAAAAAAGTATGCTCGAAAGCGCATATCACATATATTTATTTTATCATGAATATTTTCTACGCTATGTTTAAATTATTTTGAAGGTATATTATGAACATTTCTTAATACTGTTAAAATTTGCTGCTAATATTGATTAAAAGAAAAACGGTCTTAAATTCATTAGTATTTTTTTCTCCAAAAGAATTAACGATTAAAAGAATCGTTGTCTTTTTATTTAAAGTTTCTTATGCGCCGTGGTGCTTCTGATAACACAGGCCCACAAAAAAAGGGACTTGTATGTCCATCGACAAAACCCATGTACCCCTATGTATTTTTGCGCGCTGAGTCCGAATCTGGCTTTCGTTTAACCTCAGCACGTCGGGTTCAAGGGCATTTTAAGGTCAAATTGCTGAAATCAGCAATAACCAATACAAGACATCTATCTGTATAGTTTTGGGGGGCGCTGAATCCAAATCCGGTATTTGTTTATCTCCATGAGGTAAGTTTGAAGGTCAGTTCAAGGTCAAAGCTGTGAACTCTAGGAAAAATGAATTTTTGACTGCAGATTCTGAAAGAGCGGGATATTTTACGTCCAGATAGATATTCAATTTTTTTTAATATAACCCTCAAGGTCATATGAAGGTCACTTAATCTTCTTGGATGGAGGATTCGTATCACAATAAGATAATGGTTTTTCATGGGGCAAACTACTAACTGTCGTTATGTTTTCAGGGTCGCCGAATCCATCTAGCTGTGATCTTCACTTATTTTTTTGATCACGTCAGGTTCAAGGTCAGTTCAAGGTCAAACTGAGAAGAAACAGTTTAAACCGATTAAAATGTCATATCAAAACTTTCCAAAAATGGAAAAAGATACCGAAAAATTGTAAAAAATCTTATTTAATCACATAATATCTTCCTTGTGTACAGAGAAAAGTTGCTTTCGTTTATATTTTTTTCTTATTTTGCTTTTTTTCCACTAGCTTAGTAACTCTCGATGTCTTTCTTTACTCATTTTTTCTCTTGTAACGAACTCTTTTTACTTCAAATGACCTATGCAATGGGTTTCTTTTTCTCTTTTTGTTATTTGTTTTAATGTCTCTCTTCAGTATCCAGCAAAAATCTGCCATCATGTTGACATTCCATCTTCCTTGGTATCGATTCTCCATTACACTTATATCTTGATGAAATCGTTCTCCCTGTTCTTCACTGACATCTCCTAGATTAAGAGGGAAGTAATCAAGATGGGAATGTAAGAAATGCATTTTATAACTCATCAAGCAACCCAAATTTTTGAAATTCTCCAACATTTGTTCAACTAGTTCCTGATAGTTCTCACTCTTTTTATTTCCTAAAAAGTTCTCACGAACAGTTTTAAAACTTTGCCATGCATCTTTTTCTGTGTCGTTTATTTTTGTGATAAATGTTTCGTCTTCAAATAGAGTACGAATTTGAGGATCATCAGAAATACCTTCTTTTAATTTAGCTTCACTTATTGCGGGAAACTTTTCTCCCAAATACTGGAAACAATCGCCATCTTTATCCAGAGCTTTGACGAACTGCTTCATGAGGCCAAGTTTGATATGAAGTGGTGGTAGCAGATAGTGTGATGGGTCAATCAATGGCGTACGTATAATGTTCCTCGATCCTGGTTCAAAATGTGTTCTAGTTGGCCATACTTTCTTAACGTAGTGATTTACCCTGTCTCTACTATCCCATAAACACAAGAAGCAGGGATTTTTAGTAAAACCTGATTGTTGTCCTAAGATCATGGTTGCAATTTTAAGATCACCACAAATTTTCCATTGATGTTCCAAGTACTTTATTTTTTCCAATACAATTTCTAAATTTTCATAACTCTCTTTCAGCTTAGTCGAGTGAGCTATGGGAATGGATGCAAACCTGTTTCCGTTATGAAGCAGAACAGCTTTCAGACTTCGTTTTGACGAATCAATAAAAAGTCTCCATTCCTCGTCTTTAAACGTATTCGGTTTTATTGCATCGACTAAACCTTTCATCTATACAATATACCAACGAATTCTCTTCATCGTTCGTAAAAAAATTCCTAAATTCTTGTTCTCTATCTCGATAAAAAGAGGCCGTTGTTCCTTTTGCTAACAGATTTTTCGTTTTAAGAACTGACGCTAGATATTCTCCTCCATCTTTAGGTAATCCTAAATTTCGAATAAGATCACTTAACTCTTCTTGGTTAAAGGTTTCTGGAGCTTTTCTTGTACTAGCTGGCAGGTATTCTTCGTTTGAGGATTCTCCGTCAGATTCTTCTTCAACCTCAGAACCTTCTTCGTCACAGGACTCATCAACTTGCATTTCTTCTACTTCGCCTGAGCGGTCCACATCCATGGGTTCGATGCTAACAGTTTTATCCCTGACTTCTATTCTCACAGGTTTCACTACTGAAGAAACGTCTGCGTATACAATTTTAGATTTAGTAGCCGTGTTAAAACCTTTGGTATTAGTCATACAAAAATAGCAGTCATTTTGACACGTTGGAGAAGACCATATCATTGGTTTTGTAAATTTCAAGTTTCTTTCTGTTTTATCTCTTTCCCAGGGTGTTACCATCGTATAACATCTACTGCAAACTTTTTGTGGCACCCAGTTTACATTTTGATTGGGTACTTCAATACCAAAGCATTCACTGTAAATCAACTTAAACATTTCAGATAACAAAACAAATTACAACTTTTATTACATCCATGTGAATACCAATTCTCTTTATCGTTTGTAAAAAAATTCCACAAGAGCGATACCTATTGCTTGTGCCTGTAACCAGGCACCTCCACGCGGTGACGGTGGGCAACAGAACCGTCTGGCTAAGTCCTGGGTAAACGGCTATCATGCCGTCATGGCAGGCACAAGTGATAAGTGTCTTACGATGCAAGGATTCGGAACCCCAGTATCGGCGTCTGGTCAGGGTGAGAAAGCGGGCCCGCAGGCGTCGTTTGTTTGGTTTTGTGTGTGGAGAATATGTATTAGAAAAAAACATGAGGTCATTATCATTGGTTTTGTAAATTTCAAGTTTCTTTCTGTTTTATCTCTTTCCCAGGGTGTTACCATCGTATAACATCTACTGCAAACTTTTTGTGGCACCCAGTTTACATATTGATTGGCTACTTCAATACCAAAGCATTCACTGTAAATCAACTTAAACTTTTCAGATAATGACCTCATGTTTTTTTCTAATACATATTCTCCACACACAAAACAAAACAAATTACAACTTTTATTACATTCATGTGAATGATTTCTTGTAGCATTATACTCTACAGAGGCCAAGTCACCCACCACTGTAAAGCTGCGGTCGCTTGATGACGACGCCTGCGGGCCCGCTTTCTCACCCTGACCAGACGCCGATACTGGGGTTCCGAATCCTTGCATCGTCAAATGGGGTCAAACTGATTCCGGATTTGGATTCAGCGACCAAAAAAAAATAAATATACGGCATTTTAATTTTTTAAAACCTTTTCTTCTTAATTTGACCTCAAACTGACCTTGACCCTGACGTGATGGGGCCTAACTGACCTTATATTCGAATTCAGCGACCCGAAAAACATAAAGATAGATAGGTCTTTTTTCTCGCGCAGACAACCTTTTTTATTTTGTGTGTCGGTGTTATTTTCGACTCCCCCTAGCGTTCTCCTAAACGTGACGATCGCGCCAAATCCTACGTCAAAAAAAAAATTCTAGCGCATGCGAGGCTCTACGTGTTGCGCACCTGTGTTGGGAGGCACAGCGTCGCAGCACTGAAACCGGGGCTAGGGCCTTTCAGGTCTAGGGAGCTCGGTTCTGGAACTCTCTCCGTTCTACATCACTCGCCTCCTTCAAGAGGGCACGGCAACGGCACTTGCTGGCCGCCGAATCGTAGCGACTCTGGGCCCTCTGGTGCTGTTTTATTTCTTTTATTTTATTCTAGTCAGATTCGGTCTTTGGCCGTAACTTTGTTTAGTTTTACTGCTATGACGTAGCCAAAAATCTCTGACTCCGTGTGAGTCTGGATATTTTCAGAAAATCTGGCCTCCCGCAGGCTCCACGCGCCTGAGCATTACTGCATGGCTCCTTAAAAAGAGCCAGGGAGACCGTTTAAAACCTGTAGTGTCGCGGAGAGGTTAGGAGAGCAGCGGAGCAATTCGGCGGGATTCTGGTGGACTTTTCATCTTGGCCGTTGGCATCCCTGCTCCTTCGTGGTGACGTCAAGACTGGCGCAAAATTTGAGCATCACTCAAGTGGATACCGCAATGGCACCAGCAGTTTGTTCCGTCTGCAATGACGACTCTACACCGCCAACAAGTACGTGCCCGACCTGCCGTCTTCCGTGCCACACTCGCTGTTCAAGCAGAAAGATGAAGGCAGTGTGCAAATTTGGGGGAAAGAAGAGACACCAGAGACGATCCCGCCAGAGACATCCTCTCCTGCCGTGGCGACGCCTGCAACCAAGTCGGCCATTGGGAGACACCAGTCTACTAGGTGTCTCAAATATTTTAATTCCTGTGAGTACGATGGAGCTTTTCTTTCAGCGGTTTGACAAGCTTCAGGATCAGCTTGATGGCCTGAGGGCTCTCGTGAGCAGGGGTTCGGTACCACATGGTGTCTCCTCTGCACTAGCAGAAGGGGGCACCATAGTCGGTACGGAGGAATTGAATACCCGTATCTCTGCTCTTGAGACCCAACTAGCCGATAACATCAGCGCGTTTAATAGACTGCTTGACGACAACAAGCTTCTCCTGGACGAAAATATTATTCTTAGGGACGAGTTGCAACAAACGAAACAAATACTTAAAAAGCTCCATCGTGCTAGCCAGGACCTCGACACGGGCTCGTTGCCGGTTTCGGACTGCGGTCCGTTGCTTGCTTCGAGTCCTAGTATTATTGAACGTGAAGCCACTGAGGTAGCAGTAAAACGTAAATGCTCCTCTCCTCGGATGGCACCTACTGGCGAGGACGCGGGGTCGGGGGAGGCGTTGCTGAGGGGTGCGAGGTCATAATACACGGACTAATTCAGAAGATTGATAATATCAACGAGAAAATCTCGGGCGCAGCTGCCTTCGCACTGCTCAGCACCGTTCTTCCCACCCTACAGAAGAGCGACATCGCCAGTACTCGTGTACTGCGCCAGCGTAGACTAGACAGGGCTCAGAGCAATAACACGATCGGGGCAAATTCAGCGACGCGTCGAGGTGTGCTGCCCTCAATCGTCGTCAAGCTTGCGAACCCGGGGCTGGTCAGGGAAATCATGCGAGCTTAAAGCACGCTAGCTAACAACTACCTGACCACAAACGACATCAAGCCCGGGGCTCTAGACACGGAGACTGCTGCCTGCTTGACCGGACATAAAGTCTACTTAAATGAAATGCTCTCCCAGGAAAAGTTCTCGTTGTTTAAAAGTTTGAGACCCATTGCACAGGGACTGGGCTTCAAATATGTCTGGCATGCGGGTGGCAGGTTCCTGGCTAGGCGTAGGGGGGGGGGGGCGAGCGCGCGCACGTGTTTGCATCTGCTGCCATCATTGACGACTGTATCATCTGCATCAACTTCCATACAATCGTCATCATCGTCATCATCATCATCCGCGCCCTCTATGTGACTCGCGAGGCCCCCTGACAATGCGCCGGGTACTGGGAGTGGCTTGAAGGCGGGCTTTCTCAATGTGAACTCGCTCAGGGCTCGCATTGAGATCGTCCGTAATTTTTTGGCAGAGCGCCCCTCGTTTGACATCTTTGGTTTTACGGAGACATGGCTGGGTCCGATTGTGGATGATAGCCTAGTTAGCATCGGGGGATTTTCCATCATTAGGCAGGATCGAAATGTAAACGGAGGTGGCGTCGCCTTGTTTGTGCGCAAAGGATTGAAAATTAAAAAGCTTGCTTCATCTGATACTATGGATCTAGGAAAACCTGGAATCCCAGAGTACCTTTTTTGTAGCGTACAAAGGGGCGACTCACCTCCAGTACTACTCGAAGTTATTTACAGGCCCCCGAAAATTCCGATGCAAAAGGACTCAGACCTTTTTGATGTATTGCGGGACTTATGCGGCGAATTTAGTCATAAGATCATAATGGGTGATCTGAACTCGGATTTACTATCTGACTCAGACGACGCTGCTACTATCAAGCGTCTGTCCGAAGAGTTATCTCTTCAGATCATCCGGCACGGTCCCACACATCATACCTCATCGTCTCACACGTGGATTGACCTTATCATGACCGACGAAAACGACACGATCTTGGACTCTAAGAATGAGTGGCTGCCTAGTTTCGGCAAGCATTGTGTCATACATGTCTCGCTAGACATCTACGCTCCTACTCCTGCGAATGGCACTTTCTCTTACCGAGATTACAAGTGCATAGACACAACTAGTCTTGTCGACCTCTTGTCTTGTTGTGACTGGACAGCCATGAATTCCATCGAATCCGATCTGGAGGTCGCTTTATGCATTCTTAATAATAATATAAAATTAGCAATTGATGAATTGGCGCCTTTGAAAACGGTTTGCCCACGTAGGAAATATGCTCCTTGGTCTGGACCAGAGCTGAGGCTCTTCATCGATAAACGCAATACTGCACTCAGACGCTATGAGCGCACCGGGAGAGCGGAGCTTTTCGATGAGGTCCTTCGACTCACCAACGAGGTCGACATGCGTTCTGCTCAAGAGCGTGAGTCCTTCTTTCGCCAACAACTATCAGACGCCCTTGATGAAAATAGAAATATCTGGAAGGTAATGCGTCATCTCAGCCTCCTGCCTGGGCGTCAGGAGGAGTTACGCCGGGGGAGCTGAACGAGCACTTCGCGGGAGTATCGGTGTCACCCCTCGAAAATATAGACAATGCAACGGGCACTATTTTACTTGCAAGCGAGGAGGGCTTTACTTTTAGTCCTGTTAGTATGAGCGACATTGTCCTTGTTATATCACATTTTTCCTCGCAAGCGAGGGGTGTCGATGGTATTCCATGCGGGGTGGTCGTCAAGGGCCTCCCAATTATTGGCGAATTTATTCTTAATCTATTTAACTGCTCCTTCGCTCAGGGGATCTTTCCGAGTATTTGGAAGCAGGCACAGTTAATCGCGCTAAGAAAGACCAGCGCTCTTTCCAATGTTAAGGACTTTCGTCCAATTGCATTGCTCTGCTTCCTCTCAAAGGTACTCGAGAAGATCGCGCACACCCAGATCACGAAGTATCTCAATAAAAATAATATAATCGACCCCTTCCAGGCCGGTTTCCGAAAACAGCAAAGTAGACAAACAGCGTTATCAAAATTGACCGACGACGTACGCATGGTAATTGACAAAAAGAAGGTGACACTTATGCTGCTGTTTGACTTCAGCAAGGCCTTTGACATCATCTCACCTTCCAAATTACTATATAAGCTGAGACAGTTGGGGTTCTCTAGGGCGGCTCTCCTGTGGATTAAATCATATTTACAGGGGCGATCGCAGATGGTAATTTCGAATAAAAACGGAACTTCAGAGTGGCTTGAAACCAATCTGGGAGATCCACAGGGTTCTGTCCTGGGACCCTTGCTGTTTAGCCTCTATGTCAACGACCTGCAAAATATACTTGACGGCAACACAATTAAACATCTTTTTTATGCGGATGACCTCCAGATCTATCTACACACCAACAAAGATCATTTCCTGGACGGCGTGACTCGTCTGGCAGAAGCGGCACGGCTGGTTTCTGGCTGGGCGGAGAGCTCCGGTCTGCGACTTAACTCCGGCAAAACCAAGTCTATATTTTTCGGGTCCATGAAGAATGTTAATGATATCAAATCATGGAACTTGCTAGGGATTCCGTTGCCGGACGGAGTGATCGTCCCATTCAGTGAGACGGTCGTGAGTCTCGGTGTTGCATTGGATAGCAAACTTACTTGGAAACCGCAGGTGGATGCTATCACGAAAAAAGTAAATAAAGCCCTGTATAGCCTGCGATTTATCAGGGGCTGCACCACTGAGACTCTCCGAAGAATGTTAGTTGAGACACTTATACAACCGCACATCGACTACTGTACTGTGACTATCCTGGACGCGTCTAACGAACAACGAATACGGATACAGAGACTGAGCAATTCGTGTGTGAGATTCATCTTCGGGGTTAGGAGGGATGAACACATCAGTCCTTACCGGAGGAGTTTAGAATGGCTTCGCACCGATTCCAGAAGGCTCTACTTTGAGGCCATTCTATTATACAGAATAATCCGGATCGGTGAACCTTCATATCTGACCTCATTGTTCAATAAACACAAGCAAAGACCCTCCAGTAGGGAGTTCCCTCGGAACTGAGCATTCCTACCGTGAGTACAGAAACCGGGGCTAGGGCCTTCCAGGTCCAGGGTGCTCGGTTCTGGAACTCTCTCCCTTCTACTCTGCGAAACCTGCCATCTCTTGTTACACAAGTTAGTAAATGTGCTCATTCTTTAATGTACCGTCTCTATTTTTTTAGGAAGAGCACTAACCTCAGGTTGCGCCAACACTTGGTGCAAGCACTCCTATTTCCTATCATCGATTACTGTTCACTGGCTTACTGTTACCTGACACAGGAACTTGACTTGAGGCTGCAGAGGCTTGTCAACACGGGGATCCGTTATATCTACGGTGTAAAGAGGGACGAGCACATCTCCCCTTATGGGCGTGAGTTGCAATGGCTTACCACCGCCGGACGTAGGAAATACTTCATGGCCTGTTTTCTAAGGAAAATGTCCAAAAATCTCCGTACCTATCTACCTATTAGCCTATTTTGGTTTCCACGTCGCGCACAGGCCTGTAAGGGGTGATGTGACCCCCCTGGACCTCTCCTGAGGAACTCATTTCTCATCAGTGCTTCCTGCCTCTGGAATAGCCTACCATCTCACCTTCGCAACACACTATCCATATCACACTTTAAACAAACAGCTAAATCATATTTCTTTAAATTGGAAAACACGCAAACATGACACAAACATACACACCCATCCATCTCATTTCACCTCATTCCATTTACTCTTCACACTATCACTTCTTACACAACAATTGTTGATTTTATCTGTATTTTTACTATATTTAAATATGTACAACATAATGTACAACAATAAAAACATATAAATCTAAATCTAACAAAAAAATCTCTGTCTCTCTCTCTCTCTCTCACTATCAGCCACGGCATTACCGGTCTAACGCACCAGGCCGTGCCATACGGTAGCTTTCTTTTTCCTCGACGATGCTTTATTTCTCTCGGCCGCCCTCTCCTCAACCACGACAGAAGGCAACTTATCTCCAGGGCCAGCCTGCTTAGTCCTCTCGACTGTTGCGGCTCTCTGGGTCCCTCCTGTCTCACAGTACGCCGCACTGGGGACGCACATCTTCTCCGTTGGTAGCGGAGGCGCGTAACGACTATCCAACTCTTGCAGCTGTCCTCAGTATCGTTCGTGTCTCTCCAACTCCTACCAGCTTTTGACGCTTTCATCCCCAATAGCTCTCCGATATTCTGGGAGAAGGTTCCGATACGCGATGCGAAGCAACTCAAGTTCATATTGAGGTCTGCGAAAGCGCGAAGCAAGATATTGAAGACTCACGGTATACGCTGCTATCTTCTTTTATCTATGCTGCGTTCGCTTGCGCAGATCTTCCTCCAAATCCTCTCGACAATATGGAGCCAGGTATCGGCGACGAAAGGCCCGGCAGAATATCTACCATGTCCGCAGGCTCTTTCGCTTCGCCCGACACCAGCGGATTGTCTGCACCTTGAAAATGCTTGGAAATACGAGCTAGCAGCTCACGATCTGGCACCGCTGACCCTTCTCTGCACTTGCACAATCTCTCGAAAAACTCCTCCGCTCCCTCTTCCAATGCTTCAAGAACTCCAGAGCCCTGAGCGAGCCGGCTGATCTTGTTCGACGTTCAAACGACGTCAGGCTCGCTGAGTTAGACTCGCAGCTCGAGTTATCCTCAAGCTCGCTGCCACTGCTCAACAAACCTCTCCGTCTCCGTCTCTTTCTTGGCGCACTTCTCTCTTTCCGCTCACTCTCAGAGAAAAACTTTTGTAAGCTGGATATTGGACAATTTCTTTTAGGATTTCATAACTTCCGGATGAGAAATTATAATTATACAATACTTACATTAGATGTAACTTTATAAATGTAATTTAAATGATTTTAAGTTTATTACAGTTTATTATTGCCTGAACGTTAAATACGTAACCATATTATAAAATGTAATATAATATGAAACAAATGTGTAACAGTGTGAAGAAAATAATATAGCATGGAATATATCCTAAGCTTATAAAAAAAATCGTATAGGCCGTATCTTGTAATAATTGTTTATTAATCTGTATTCACTAACCTGTGACGTGACAATAGCTTGCCAAGAGAATAATTGTTGCATTATTTGAAATCGAGCATCCTCAATGCTTGGATACAAATACATTGTTTGATTTGTTATTCGGACTTCGTGTAATTGATTTTGTATTTTTGGATCACCACCTAACCTATGAGTAGGTTGTGAAGGAGCATCTGTATCCATACTTAAATCAACTTCTTTCTTTTGCCCCATAAGAGCATCAGTCCATGCTTTGATACCCGCCTCAAGGCGAAATGCAAGATTTTTTTCCACCTCTTCATCAAGTCTTGACACCCATATGTGAAGGTTCGAAAAGTTTTTGAGCGATAACTCATCAACAGACTTTTGTATTTTTATTAAAATATCAGAAAATGTATTTGCCGAGTAAGGGCATGTCTCTAACGATCTAACATCAACATCAAGTTGTTCTTCAACAACAAGAAGATCTTCAACTTTTTCTTGGAATGATAAAACTATGTCTGATAATCGTTGAACGTATGAATCTAATTTGTAACTTTCCCAAATTAACGTGATTCCCTAGAGCAAAAGTAAAAATATTACTCTGGTAAAGTGTAAATAAAACAAAAATATTTTTACTTACTTCTGATACAAGTGCTAAAACATCTTTACGCAATCCGGCAATTAAAGGTATAATATTTGATTTATCTTCAATCTGAAAAAATACAGAAAAAGGTAAGCATATAAAGAAATGATATATTCTGATCTAAATGCTAGTTTAAGAAAATAATTTTGTATGAGAAAGTTCATTTGTCAATAGTAGTGTAAGGTAGTAATAAGTTTAGAAACAATCGTTTTAACATTTTATAACAAATTTCGCGGTAAATTAATTAGTTTGGTTCGTATGGAAAATCGTGCGTGTTTAGACACCTTAACATCGGACCTTTTAATCAGCTAAAAAGTAGTGTCACAGATATTACACTATAACCAGAATG
Source organism: Nasonia vitripennis (assembly GCF_009193385.2). NCBI lineage: Eukaryota > Metazoa > Arthropoda > Insecta > Hymenoptera > Pteromalidae > Nasonia > Nasonia vitripennis. Next base: position 435,167 of record NW_022280030.1, on the reverse strand, counting down.
AAACTAATTTTATTTACTAGTACAGAAGATATCGTAGCTCCCTACGAAGGGTAGCACTGTTTAAATTTTCCAGCGAAAAGTAGCACAATTCAGATTTGCCGCGAGGACTAGCACAATTCAGATTCTTTTTATAACAAAAGATTCATCATTTTTAAAATAAAAACAAATATTATTAATGCAAAACTACTTAAATAGCAAAATTAATTAAATTGCCAATAAAACTCTAGGAGACGACGTTGATACTGGCCACCCTAAGCACCAGGTACCTCGGGGAGCGTTGCCGTCATGATATTCGTGTTCTGCGACCTCCAAAACCCCCCGAGTAAAGAGTCTCGACGAAATATGTTGTTAATTTGAAAACTTGAAAATTTGAAAACTGAAAATTTTGTGAAATTCGAAAAATTTTTTAAATTTGTTTAAAAGATTTTGAAAATGTTAAAGCATTTTTGAGTAGCGGGAGGGAATTATTCCCTCCCGCAGCAGCGAAATTCATGTCGTAAGTACCGGGTTTCTTGCGAGCTCCGTTCGCCGGAATCTACCAATATTGAAAAATTTTAGCTTGTTTCTACACGAAAACCCGACAACGATTTTATCAGGTGGTAAAATGGGTGAATGTGCCTTGTCTCTCCAACTTAACCGGACTTGGAATCATCTTCTGTGGTGATCTTCTGTGGCTTTTTAAAAAATAAAAATGCCTTTTTTATTAGTGTAAGCCATTACCAGAATGGTATATTTCGAAATATACTATTGTTTAGGGTGTAGGATTATTTTTCTGTAGGGTTTGTACGGTATTCTTGTCTGAACTATACTACTCTTCGCTGCGAGAATCTGAACTGTACTACTAGGCCTATTTCATAGCAAGTACATGCCATCGAGTTGGTGTGTGTCACAATGGACACGCGCACCATCTCTTTGCTCGATGACACCGCTCCCTAGACAGCGGCGTACACCGACCCTGAATACAATCTCGCGCACACGACCCACCGGACCATGCTGCAGAAAGCAGACGGGCGCACGATGCATAATGAAGAAAAAGAGTTGAATCTTGAAACCCTAATCACCTTAGTGGATGGGGCCCTTCTTCTTAAAGCCATATCAAAAGATTCGTCATTTTTAAAATAAAAACAAATATTATTAATGCAAAATTAATTAAATTGCCAATAAAACTCTAGGAGCCGACGTTGATACTGGCCACCCTAGGCACCAGGTACCTCGGGGAGCGTTGCCGTCACGATATTCGTGTTCTGCGACCTCCAAAACCCCCCGAGTAACAAGTTTTGACTAATCATGTTATCATGATTAGTCAAAACTTGTTCATCATCATGTTACGAAGCCGAAAACTGACGACTCAGATTAATAAGTAGATCAGCGAGGTTAATGAGTATCCCCTGTATACGCCGAGCGACCAGTTGTAATTATACACTCGATCTGGACTCTTGTACGACGCTCCTATCCGTCGACAAGAGTTATCCTGGCTTAAGTCGCGATCCTGATACCTATAGAACTTTATCTTGAATAAATCGTGAAAGTCAATCAACTACAAGTGTTTTTCTATTGAATATATCCATCCTGTATAAGCCTGACTACAGCACAGCAGCAGAGTTTCCAGCCCAAGCAGTTAAACCCAAGTAAGTAAAATTCAATAATTAATTATAAATCGGAATTGTGACTTAACAGCACAGTGGTTCGTATGATACAACATCTCTGGATGGCTTATCTTCTTTTGGTAGCAGCACAAGACGTTATTTTTTCTAGTCCATAGGAAACGTTTCTTCTTTAAAACACGAATTATACAAGTCTACGAAGACTTCAGGCCAAGTGTAGATGGCATGTTTCAATGTAATATTGAGTATCCCTTCCGAGCCTGGAGCCTTGTTGTTTCCGACTTTTTTCGTGCAGTCAGCAGCTCCTCCGTAGTGATTTTGGTAATAGGTTCATTGTCTGTCCTTTATTTTACGTCTAATTAACGGGGAAACCGCGTCATTATAATACAGTGCATTAATTTCATGCACTTGGGGAGGGGTATAAAAGTTTTCTTTATCTTATTCAATACTACTTTATAAGGTCGGCCTTAGGGTTCTATTTTGGCCTTATCCTGTAGTTCTTTAAGGCTCCTTCGCTTGTTATCACGAAGTATCCTCTTGAATTTCCGCTTAGCGTCCTTTATTTCCAGCTTTTGGGCTTCTACTTTATCCTGGTCTCTATCAGTCTTATAGTATTTCTTTCTCGCACGCTGTTCTTGTCTCCTAGTTCGGTGCTGGAACTCTTAACCTTGTTGTTCCATCAGTATACTGGTGGTCGTCTCTGACTTGGTACTCTTGTAACTCATCACCTGCTCAGCTTGGCTATTTGCTGAGCCAGAGGGCTGCATGTCATTCAGTGCCAGCAGAAATAGTTCCCTGTCATACTTCCTCGCTTTCTAACCAATCCTATTTATATATACCATCCACTAGTCAATCAGGCAGCTGCTAACATACGTCAAATCTACTATAGATCCCGTGTCCCCTCCTCTGAAGGCGTGTGTACAGCTTTTATTGGCTAATACCAAATCTAGAGAAAGGAATGTCTCCAGGAGCACCTGCCCTCTTCGGTTTGTACTTCGGCTGCTTCACTCTACTGCCCAAGCATCCAAGTCACGGGCAATAAACACTGGCTTTCTTCCTCCAATATTCTGTACTAATCGATGTTTGATTAGCGCATTTGATGAGGCATAGCATCTGAAGATATGTATACCTGCTATCTCTGGCTCTTCCAGGTTTTTGTATTGCTCGCACACAATAGCTACGTCTACCTTCTGCTAACGGACATACTGGCGAAAGAGGTCCTGAGCTACTTCACAATGATTAAGATTAAGTTGTACTGTCCTCATACTCTTTTTTTTGCTACTCTTAATGCTTGTTGGTAGGCTAGGCATGCGTAACTACCAGCAGCATGATCACATTTTTTCTAGTTTATCTTCTCCGCGACAGAAAATACAGCTTCTCGCTGCATGCCCTGAAGTGTTGCACTTAAAGCAGCATTGACTTCGGTCTTGCTTGCTTGTACCCATTTTAGCAATATATCCAAAGCCCAGACCTTTACAGCATCTGCGTGCAAGTCTCTTTCGTCTCATCTCCCTTATTCTGCAGTTTACTCAACCTAACTTGAACTTTTTCCATGAGATTGCATGTTGGGCCACCTGAGATGTCAGCTAGATGACAGCAGTCTGTGTATCTCCATAGGTTTTTCGCACCGTCTTTATAGCAGTCTTGTCCGCCACTTTGTGATATTCGGTAAACTTCCTTTGCAGAGTACAATTGTTTGTAGAGAGAGTAGTAATTCTCCTACGTTGACTTGATCCCTCGATGAATATTTAAAAATAGTTTTTCTTTCACAAGCTTTTTCTTTTTTCTTCCTCCTGGAGGAGGAGGATGAAAAAAGAAAAACTATGGTTTTTTCTCCTTCCTCACGCACAAATTGCCTCGGAAAGACCGATAGAGCCAACATCATTCAATTCCTTTGCAGATCATCTAAGATCCTGCATAGAGGTGAGCATATCAAGGTCTTTTTTTTTTAAAGATTAAAGAGTGTCTTTATTGTGGCCATGTCCTCTAGTACCTCTCTGACCGCATCTTGAAGCTCACTATGTAACGGTCCGGACTTATGTACTCCGCGAGCGACACGCGAGAAATACGAACGCGAAAAAATTCCGAAAAGGGAGTATATTAAAAAAGTGATCAGCGCCGAACCAATCAGCGAGCAGCAGCGGCGGCCGCCTGGAAGGGGAAGCGGCAGCAGCAGCAGCGCCGGCGCACTGGAGGGGGAAGCGCACGGCAGTGGCTCGGCGCAGTAGCTCCTCAGGGGATAAAAGGCGCCTCATCCAGCTCCTCAGACTCAATCGCTCGACCGATCTCGAACGGGACGAGCAATACGGTTCCCTCTTCAAGTAGAATTCGGCCGGAGCAATATTTTTGTGCGCGAGTTGAGGCGCTGGCAATACGGCCAGTTCCTTATACTTGCGGTTTTAAATCAAATTAAATTTTCAAATATAACATTAAAACGTAGAGAACAATAAAGTTGTATGCCTCTCATATAAATATATATTTTAAAATGTTTTTATTTTAATAGCTGTGTAGTACGACTTTAGAGGCAATACGTCTCTGAAGGTCAACTATACAAAACTTTTGTCAAACGAAACACTCTAGAGACATTACGTCTCAGGAGAGAGCTCCGATTAAGACGAGTAGCTTAAACAGTAATACAGCTGTTTCAGTGAAAATCTTTTTTAAACGAATGAAAACATAATTCTCTTTTCAGGTATATTAGCCTTGACTAAAATACGTTAGTCAGCGACGAAATACTAACAATCGCTTATACTATAAAATTTTTGTCTCTAGAATATTTCAAGGGCATTACGTCTCTGAAGAAAATTCTAAATAAGGAGAGTAACCTAAAGATTAATATATCTTATGACGGGCGATATTAGCACGTCATAAGCTCAGCATGCCGCGAGAAGAAAGACTTGTACTAAATTCACACTGTTACAGGTACCAGCGCTGGCAAGGCGGGGAGAGCCGCTGGACGACGCGAGAGAGGCGGAGAGAGAGGGAGAGAGAGAGAAAATTCGGCGACACGCGACTGAGACGCGTACCTGCGACCCCGCTTGCTCGCATGCAAGCCCTGTATATAGCTTGTCAATAAACGCTGTGACAGTTCCTCAACAATCTCGACAGTCGTTATTTTGCATGTTCCTCCGCGTATACTTGTACCTCGCTCCATCACCGACCCAGCCGCCTCCGCGGGCTTGCGTCTCGCATATGTACGAGATCGCAACATAACTGGCCTGGCCGGAACCTATTCAACACTAGGTGCTATCCCGACTACTCTCTTTCTCGAGAGTAACGAGGTCTACGGACCTTGATTATAGCGGAGCTGGAAACTGAGCAACTGCATCCAGTACACCGTTATAATCTGTTTAAATGAAAAACTTAAAATAAAATTCAAACACAAAATTTACTTCTAGCTATATTAGTCTTGGCTACAATAAGTTAGCCAAGTACGAAATACTTACAACGCGTAAGTCAAATAATAAGAAGAAATTCAAATACCACGACATGCACCCGGACCACAAAAATAATAAATTTCAAACGTAGTTAACCCGTTATTAACCAAGAGACCCGAAATTTGACTTCTCTTTCAACGCAAAAGTCAAAAAGAAAGAACGAAAGGTCACGCTGGACGATAAGAGACATAGTCTCGAAAGCTGCAGATGGAGAGGTGAAAAAGCAATACAAGGAGCCCTCGGAAATCAGGATAATGGTAGAAAAATTACCCTATTAAAGTCTGCTAAGAGGATTGCAGCAAGAAAGAAGGCTGTAAACTCGTAGTTGGATCCGGCAGTTGCGATGTGTTTAGGCGCACCTTGGACACAGTAGAGAAAAAGAAAAGAAGAGCCTGAAAGGATAGGAGCAGAAGGCGAAGTGTTCGATCTGACAACATCAAGACCATAAAGATGATGATGACTATATCTACAAAAGCGGGCAGAAGCCTCATGTAGAAAGAAGCATAAAGAAGCGGACGACTGTTTGTTGCAGAAAGAAGAAGACGAGTTTGATCCTAAGCCCCTAATATCTCTAGTGGATGAGGGATGTACGAAAATGTCCAACTTAAAAGAAGAAGCTGACCAGTATGAGATGCTTATTAACTGCGTTCTGACATGTCCAGGCTGCCGGTAAGTACTGGGGCCCAAGGCGGTTTACTCTACCTGCTCTGACTGCCCTATCAACTGACGAAAATACTGATGGCTATGGCGGTGCCGGATAGCGTTCAGATAGGGCCGTGCTATGGACAAAAGGAGGGCCTTACTACCCTCCCCTGGATACTTTTCAAGGACGACTTGCGCTGTGGCACAAGGCCAGAATACACGCCTGCGAGGCTAGGATTTGGAGAGAAAGAAAAGTAGAAAGTAGGTAGGAGGAGCAGAGAAAAAATAACTAAAAGGATTAAGATTATACGTGCACCAACGAGAAATAACTTGGGGACTTCGGATACCTCAAAAAGTGTCAATGAAATTGGGTCTCCCACCCAGAAAACAGACGACAATATCAGTCTGCAAAACGTTAGTACTGGCGTCATAAATGCGGCTACTTCGAGGGCGAAAAAGAAATACTCGAAGCCTGGAATAAAATCCGGATGGCAGAGAAGAACAGTAAGAAGACTTGAAAAAAGATACAAGGAAAGCTGGACTCGGTGGATGCGGTAGTATCAGTTGCGACGAAAATCCGCAAGCCCGTTAAAAACGATGTAGCAAGTGGCACTAAACACGAGTAAGAAGAGCCTTAGACTGATGCTGAGTCAAGTAGAAAATCCAACGGAGCTGCAGCTCATCAATAAGAAGGACAAAGCGATGCACACGGTAGGAATGTCGATCCCGGCAAAGCCTTCGACAAGAATGAAGCTGGTTAAATCAGGAATGATGCCAAACGCACAAAAGAAAATGTCTCTAAGTCAACTGGAGGAGCAACCAGAGAGTCACAAGAAAAGAACAAAGAAAAATAACGAGGAAGCCTCTAGGGCTGGCATATATAAATCCTCGACGCAGGAGCTTACAGAAGAAGGGGTAATGCCGTGGCAAGAGATAACTGCGAGAAAAGCAAAAATGAGAGAATAAAAAGCTAAAAAAATGGAAATAAAAGCAATAGAGCAGGGTGTCCGAAAGGCTCTAGTAAAGCAAAGAAGCAACGGGAAAGTCCTACCCGCTCAGATGCGTTAGTCATAAAAGCCGCTGGGAAAAACACATATGCTGATATTTTTAGAAAGATGAAAGCAGACTGCGAATAGCATTAAAAAAAAAACTTACTACTAAAAGTTCGGAGCTCGAAAGAAGCAAAGACAAGTGTGAAACGATGCGACTTAACCCGTTATTAACCAAGAGACCCGAAATTTGACTTCACTTTCAACGCCTTATTTCTTTATGAAATCATCATCAGATTAATGCGGAAATACCATATCTGATGGGATTTTGATCGCTCTTTTCGAATCTGGCACCAGATTTGCGATTCGAGCAACCAATTTTGAACTACATTTGTTTAAACAAAAAAAAAACGTGATTTTTGAAAATTTTTTCCGAAATGATCGTAATTTTCGCCACGATTACGTATTCCGATCGGGTTGAAACTCTGTATCTGGTAGCATACATGCCTATACTACATGGTAGCATAATTGGTTTATCCAGATTCAAGATGGCGGACACCAGAACAGCCGGTTGTAGCCAAAAATGTAATAATAAGCTTTTAGATTTTTTACTCGATAAGCATAGACTTATTGAAAAAATTTTGTTGAACAAAAAATGCTTAGAATTAGTCAAAGAACACGTGTGAATTTTTTCAAAAATTTTTGGATGATTTTGAAAATTTTTGGATATGGCCATTTTATGAACATTTTCAAAATCATTCAAAAATATCTGAAAAAATTCACTCGTGTTCATTGACTAATTCTAAGCCTTTCTTTTGGAATAAAATTTTTCGTTATGTCCATTCTATCGGGTAAAAAATCCTAAAGCATTTTTATTGCATATCCAGTGATTATTATACATCCAATATATCAGTCTAATTATATAGGTTTGTATGGGTATGAGTCCTTTATATTCTCAGATTTTTTCCTACTTGTTTTTATAAAAATCCGGTATATCGATTATTTTTGTTCAAACATATAATAATAAAAATAAAACTATAAATGTTTGTATGAAAATGTCAAAACGCAAATCAGCTCAGCTCACTAATGATCATTCTGATACGGATGAAGAGAAATCCGAGAATGAATATGAAGAAGATTGTTTTATACCAAACTCGCAAGATCCCAGTTCCGATGAAAATGATTCTGCAGATAATGAGAGCTCAGATGACGATGTAATCCCAATACAAAACGTTTCGTATTGTAAAATTTTTAAAAATTATACGTCTACTCAAAAAAAATTAGGAGATCACACATACTTATGGATTGAAAAAGAAAAAATGTATAGTGAAAATTTAGAAAATTATATACTTTTAAGCGATATTACAAAAAAATCTATTTGCCAAAAATCATTCGTCGAACTTTTTGAATTATTCTTCACCGATGAACTCAAAAATCATATCATAAAAGCTACATCTGAAAATGGTTTAGAAATATCAATGGAAAAATTTAATACTTTTATTGGAATTTTATTATTGACATCATATAATATTCGAACATCAACATATGAATACTGGTCTAGTAATCCATTATTGAAATGTGATGTTGTTGCTTCAGCTATGAGCCGTAAACAGTTTCTTGATATAAAATCTAAAATAAAATATTCTAAAACATGTAATCAAACTAGTGTTGATAAAGCTTGGAAGGTTCGTGATCTTATCAACATATTTAGAAAAAATATCCAGCAGTTTGGTTTTTTTTCAACGGCACTTGTTGTGGATGAGATGATTTTTTGGTCGAACTAGTTTGAAGCAGTACTTACCTTCAAAACCGGATAGATATGGTTTAAAATTTTGGGGACTATGTGATGTTAATGGATATATATTTGATTTAGACATTTACTGTGGTAAGAGAGGTGATGAAAAAAATGAAAAATTGGCTTCATGTGCTCTTGGTTCTACTGTTGTTTTACAAATGGTAAACAAGTTGTTGATGGATGTTTCAAAAAGAAAATTGTGTCAATATCATTTGTACATGGATAATTTTTTTACAAGTCCTGATCTGCTCGTACATTTGATGAAAAACGGTCTAAAGGCAACTGGTACTGTACGACGAAACAGAATAGAAATAAAGCATGAATTTGACAAGAAAGCTGTAAAAGGTTCGTTCAAAGTTCATCATGACAAAAATAGCGGAATGAATTTTATTAGCGTCATTGATTCCAAACAAGTATCTTTTCTTTCTACAGCGGATTCTGTCAGTCCTATCAAACCCCTCAAAAGGTATTCATCCGATGTTCGTAATAAAGCAGAAATTCGGTTTCCTTCAGCTTTTGTTGCTTACAATAAATTTATGGGTGGTGTGGATACCCATGATTTTAGATGCAAAAAAACTGTACCAAAAATAAATTCAAAAAAGTGGACATGGTCAGTTTTTATTCGACTAATACAATCATCCATTGTAAATGCAACGGTTATTTACAATATTTGCAAAGAAGACGGTAAGGTAAAAACCAAAACCATGGCTATGAAAGTTAGCGAGTCATATTTATTGGGTAAGTCAAGAAATTTGATAGAGCATAAATTTGATTCAAAAGCAAGACGAGTTTGCTCTGTAGAAAAGTGTATTTTGCGAACAACACGGTATTGTTTAGATTGTAACAATTACTTTTGCGTTAATTGTTTCCAAATTATTCATAAATGAAACGCAAAATACCATGAAAGACGGTAAGGTATTTGAAGAATAAAAGTAAGATAGAAATATATGAAAAAATTACAAAAAAAAACAAAAAAAATACAAAAACAAAAAATAAGACTCTTCAAAAGATCGTCAACCTCCACGATGGTAAGAGTTGGGCAACAGAATAATTTTATTACGGCTAAAGGACGATGCTGCACTTGTTATAAAGTTGTTAGATTTTTTTTTTTTAAATCATCCATAAATTTTTGAAAAAATTCACACGTGTTCTTTGACTAATTCTAAGCATTTTTTGTGCAACAAAATTTTTACAATAAGTCTATGCTTATCGAGTAAAAAATCTAAAAGCTTATTATTACATTTTTGGCTACAACCGGCTGTTCTGGTGTCCGCCATCTTGAATCTGGATAAACCAATTATGCTACCATGTAGTATAGGCATGTATGCCACCAGATACAGAGTTTCAACCCGATCGGAATACGTAATCGTGGCGAAAATTACGATCATTTCGGAAAAAATTTTCAAAAATCACGTTTTTTTTTTGTTTAAACAAATGTAGTTCAAAATTGGTTGCTCGAATCGCAAATCTGGTGCCAGATTCGAAAAGAGCGATAAAAATCCCATCAGATATCCGCATTGGTTGCTCGAATCGCAAATCTGGTGCCAGATTCGAAAAGAGCGATCAAAATCCCATCAGATATGGTATTTCCGCATTAATCTGATGATGATTTCATAAAGAAATAAGGCGTTGAAAGTGAAGTCAAATTTCGGGTCTCTTGGTTAATAACGGGTTAAGTCGCATCGTTTCACACTTGTCTTTGCTTCTTTCGAGCTCCGAACTTTTAGTAGTAAGTTTTTTTTTTAATGCTATTCGCAGTCTGCTTTCATCTTTCTAAAAATATCAGCATATGTGTTTTTCCCAGCGGCTTTTATGACTAACGCATCTGAGCGGGTAGGACTTTCCCGTTGCTTCTTTGCTTTACTAGAGCCTTTCGGACACCCTGCTCTATTGCTTTTATTTCCATTTTTTTAGCTTTTTATTCTCTCATTTTTGCTTTTCTCGCAGTTATCTCTTGCCACGGCATTACCCCTTCTTCTGTAAGCTCCTGCGTCGAGGATTTATATATGCCAGCCCTAGAGGCTTCCTCGTTATTTTTCTTTGTTCTTTTCTTGTGACTCTCTGGTTGCTCCTCCAGTTGACTTAGAGACATTTTCTTTTGTGCGTTTGGCATCATTCCTGATTTAACCAGCTTCATTCTTGTCGAAGGCTTTGCCGGGATCGACATTCCTACCGTGTGCATCGCTTTGTCCTTCTTATTGATGAGCTGCAGCTCCGTTGGATTTTCTACTTGACTCAGCATCAGTCTAAGGCTCTTCTTACTCGTGTTTAGTGCCACTTGCTACATCGTTTTTAACGGGCTTGCGGATTTTCGTCGCAACTGATACTACCGCATCCACCGAGTCCAGCTTTCCTTGTATCTTTTTTCAAGTCTTCTTACTGTTCTTCTCTGCCATCCGGATTTTATTCCAGGCTTCGAGTATTTCTTTTTCGCCCTCGAAGTAGCCGCATTTATGACGCCAGTACTAACGTTTTGCAGACTGATATTGTCGTCTGTTTTCTGGGTGGGAGACCCAATTTCATTGACACTTTTTGAGGTATCCGAAGTCCCCAAGTTATTTCTCGTTGGTGCACGTATAATCTTAATCCTTTTAGTTATTTTTTCTCTGCTCCTCCTACCTACTTTCTACTTTTCTTTCTCTCCAAATCCTAGCCTCGCAGGCGTGTATTCTGGCCTTGTGCCACAGCGCAAGTCGTCCTTGAAAAGTATCCAGGGGAGGGTAGTAAGGCCCTCCTTTTGTCCATAGCACGGCCCTATCTGAACGCTATCCGGCACCGCCATAGCCATCAGTATTTTCGTCAGTTGATAGGGCAGTCAGAGCAGGTAGAGTAAACCGCCTTGGGCCCCAGTACTTACCGGCAGCCTGGACATGTCAGAACGCAGTTAATAAGCATCTCATACTGGTCAGCTTCTTCTTTTAAGTTGGACATTTTCGTACATCCCTCATCCACTAGAGATATTAGGGGCTTAGGATCAAACTCGTCTTCTTCTTTCTGCAACAAACAGTCGTCCGCTTCTTTATGCTTCTTTCTACATGAGGCTTCTGCCCGCTTTTGTAGATATAGTCATCATCATCTTTATGGTCTTGATGTTGTCAGATCGAACACTTCGCCTTCTGCTCCTATCCTTTCAGGCTCTTCTTTTCTTTTTCTCTACTGTGTCCAAGGTGCGCCTAAACACATCGCAACTGCCGGATCCAACTACGAGTTTACAGCCTTCTTTCTTGCTGCAATCCTCTTAGCAGACTTTAATAGGGTAATTTTTCTACCATTATCCTGATTTCCGAGGGCTCCTTGTATTGCTTTTTCACCTCTCCATCTGCAGCTTTCGAGACTATGTCTCTTATCGTCCAGCGTGACCTTTCGTTCTTTCTTTTTGACTTTTTCGAGACACAGAACTGCTTCTTTCAGTTCTGCAGTAAATGCTGTCCTTTTAAACTCACTTCTTGGTTTTAGGAGGAAGTATCCGCTTCTTGTTTGTTTAAAGTGGGCCTCCACTGATTTTTTTTCTTTTGCTCCAAACATATTCAAATTTTAGGGACTTAATTGTGATAGAAAAAGGTTTTATACAAATTTTGAGCCTTTTTCGTTCATTACAACTCAAATTATTACATAAAAACCATTAATAATTGTGAATATTCGAGGGTTTTGCGGAAGTTCCATGCGCGAAGTGGTAAGACTGAACTAATCTAAAAAATTTGGACATACATCTTGACCCGTGCTAAACAAAAGTTTTTTTATTACAACAATGCTCATTTTTCATCTGTAATAAATCAAGAATTCATTAAACAATACAATTTTTATATGACGATTTATATTCCGAATCAAACAGCCATGATGACAATGCCAAGCCACTTCACACACACTTCATCTACTTCACCTACTTCTCCTCACCGTTTGGCGCGGAAGCACATTTTCCAGCGATGTACTTGACATTTTCGTAACTTTTTCTGAAACGTCGGACAAAGAAAAAAAGTGATTTTAAAAATTTTTTTAACCATCGCCTGCTTTGGGAAGATCATTATATCATCATAAATTCCAACTCAAAAACATAAGTAACAAGAAAAACGCGTTCAAAGTTTTATTTTTGTATGCATTCTAATGTAAAATATTTTACTCAATTGCCTATATCATTAGCGTAACTTTGAGTTTTTACATCAGGTTGGTCTCAAAATATTCATAAAACTATAAGCAATTAAAATATAAAATACAAAAATTTCGAGTTTTTGGCAAAAAATCAGTGGAGTTTTGCCTAAATCCCAAAGCCATCAACCTTCACCCAAAGATTCAACTCCATTCGAATTTTTCCTAAGGCTTCCGCATACGTTTTATCATGCCCCACTTTTACTAATAGCTCTTTGGGTCGCTTATTCTAGATGGGCCTGACTTTCAATAGTGCTTTTCTTCGCTCTTTTCTTTTGAGCTGTTAATCGAATTTCTTCTGAACTTCTCACTTCCTATAAACGCTAGGGCCGCGCCTTTAAGGAGCCGTGCTCCCGCGTCTATATTATTAAATGCAATATTTGTGACTAACATCGAAATCATATCTTTCCAGGTAATGGTACAACTCATGTAAATTGGTCAGTAAAACAACAAGTTTTTGAGCTCGTTCTGCAATGTTCTTCATGTAACGTGGTATGGACTCACGACCCCTTATTAGGTCACTTTATTGTCTAGCTTCTTGATGTGCTCCTCATCTTCTTTTCAAGCTTGCATGCTTCCTGCCTATGCTGCCTGCATTCTGTTTTTTGTTGGCTTGACTAATTTGTGTCTGTACTTCCCTCCCAGTGGAACCTTTGGCACCTTTAATGTGTAGACTTCTCCTTTATCTATTTCGTCTAGCTGTTCTTCTAGATGTCTTCCTTAATTAGGTCGTATACATTGTCCTTTAATCTTGCGTACTTCTTACTTTCTCTTTCTAAAGGTTTTGCAATGTAGAAATTTGTAATTAACGATCAATTTTACATTAGATTCAACTTTGGTTCAATTATTATTATTTTTTTTTTAATTTTAGAGTAAAACTTATTTTTGAGTTTTTGGCCTTGTGCACGTGGCAAGCGACGGGGTGATTTTCTCCCGGAATTGAGACAGCGATTGTACCTAGCACAGGCTACAATAGCAGTTCCCTCTTGCATACCGATGTTTTAAATTCTAATTATTAATTGTCTTTATTGATTAAGCATATAAATATTTCCCATTAAAACCATATACTACACATAAAATCGATGCATTAGTTTGCAGCGGACTACGTGACAATGAATTGGTAGCAGTTCTTAAAATATAAGGAATTAATAGATGTTAACAAAAATATTCATGTATATTTGTAATTTAAGAAAGTTTTTTATGGAAACATACTATACCTTTTCTAGTGTTCTTTCATATGTTCGGATACTTTCAATAAGACTAATGGCAAACGGATAAAGTAGATTCGCCTGATGTGCTTTATTAACAATGGCAATAGGGACACGAAATCCAAGATTTTTCAAATTTCTCACTTCCTTTGACAGCGTAATAATTTCAGGTAAGAAATTCACTTTTAACTTTAAAATGTTTCCTCGTCCGGACCGTGATCTTATACTTTCTATTGTAAAGATACGCCCAGTGACACCGATATTGCGTTGTTGAACTTTTCTAGCCCACTCATCAAAAATCTCTTGCGTAGAAAGTTTCATCCGAAAGCTGTCACCGTCAGCCTTTAATTTTTGACCTTCTATGTGATTTTCCCACCCTTTACCTGAAAGAAAATATTTTTTATTTTTAATAAAATGTTATCCATAAAAACTGTCCAAGTATATAAAATAATAATTTTCGCGAATTTAAAATTCGTACCCTGATGAAAATATTGACATAATTTTGTGATGTATTAAAATAACCTATTTCTTTATGTAATTTTAATTTTTTGTGACCCCAGTATGATATGAATTGATTTCAAACGTTTCATCACGTAATTTTATGACTTATTAAACAAAACGGAATACTTCATGAAACATTTTTATGTGATTTTAAGTATTTAGAACTATATATTTATGTAATTAAATAACGTACTAAAATCACGCAAAAATGTTTCATAAAGCTAAAAGATTTCAATTTTGTTCAAAAGTCATACAATTAAGTGATGAAACGTTCTAAATCAATACATAACAAACTGAGTTCACAAATCACATATAAAAATTACATCAAAAAATACGTAATTTTAATACTTCACAAAATCATGTCAATAATTTCATCAGGGTATAACGATCTTTGCTATTGTCCAAGATGCATGATATTTTAATAATAAAAACTAGTAAAAAAACCCTCGCTTCGCTTGCGGTTAACATACTTATTATATTTTGTTGTGGAGTATGTTTAGAGAAATAAAATACTCGAAAATTATATTTGTTTATACAAAATATGTTAACATGTTCCATGCTTAATAAAATAAACCTATAGTAATTCTTTAATTATAAATAAAGCATACAAGGACGTGTAAGTTATAATGAATGTTTGATTTTACTAAAGATATCGACATGAAAGATCACGGTGGCTCAGTAGGCCAGTCAATAGAGATATTTTGTTTGACAAAAATACGACAGCAATCCGCCTGTGCGATCATTTAAAATACAGTCCGTGAATGTTTGCTGATATGTTTTCAACTCGCAACTTGCATTGCTAAATTTGTTATTAACAATTTAGTGAAAAAAACGCGTTATTTTAGTTT